>NC_133650.1:154737003-155037003 GCF_009905375.1 Apium graveolens
GCTTGATTTCAAAAGATAATGTCATCATTGAGGAGGTTTCCCTAGTGGATGGTCTCAAGCATAACTTGCTGAGTATCAACCAGCTTTGTGATAAGGGCAATTCAGTAACCTTCAATTCAGAAGCTTGTGTTGTGACAAACAAAAGGAGCAACAAAGTGGTTCTCACTGGAGTGAGAAAAGGAAATGTTTACCTAGCTGACTTCAACTCATCAAATGCAGAATCTGTCACTTGTCTTCTCAGTAAAGCAAGTCAAGATGAAAGTTGGCTATGGCACAAGAAGCTGTCCCATCTAAACTTCAAGATCATGAATGAGCTTGTCAAGAAAGAACTGGTTAGAGGTATTCTTCAAGTGGATTTTTCTAAGGACGGATTGTGTGATGCCTGCCAGAAAGGAAATCAGATTAAAGCATCATTCAGGAAGAAGCTTGATTCAACAATTGAAGAACCTCTACAATTGCTACACATGGATTTGTTTGGACCAGTCAATGTGTTGTCCATCTCAAGAAAAATATTTTGCCTAGTAATTGTAGATGATTTCTCAAAGTTCTCTTGTACATATTTCCTAAAATCTAAAGATGAGGCTAGTGAAATCATCATCAATCACATAAGGCAAGTCAATAATCATCCTGATTTCAAAGTTAAAAGAATCAGGAGTGACAATGGAACTGAGTTCAAGAATTTTGTGATGAGAGCATTTTGTGAAGAGAATGGGATTATGCATGAATTTTCAGTAGCAAGAACTCCACAATAAAATGGAGTAGTGGAAAGAAAGAACAGATCTCTTATTGAAGCTGCAAGAACAATGCTTGAAGAATCAAAGTTACCAACATACTTCTGGGCTGAAGCTGTAAATACTTCCTGCTACACTCAGAATATTTCTTTGGTTAATCAAGCAAAGTGCATGACACCATATCAATTGTTCAAGAACAGGAAGCCAACTCTAAACTTTCTTCATGTCTTTGGCTGTAAATGTTTTATCTTGAGGAATCAGACTGATCAACATGGGAAGTTTGATGCTAAAGCAGATGAAGGAATTTTTATTGGATATGCTGTGGGAAAAGCATATAGAGTCTATAATCTTAGAACCAACATTGTTATGGAATCAATACATGTTGTGTTTGATGATAAAAAGATTGAGGGACTGCAAGATGAGATTTTCTCATGAAAGTATCAAATTTGATAATGTGGAGATGGTTAGTGATGATAGTGATGATGAAAGTGATCAGGAAACAATGGTCAGGGATAATGTAGAAAAATCTACTATAATGAAGCACAAAATTCAACATCTATCGAGTTGCAAAATGCTTCATCCTTCGGGAGACAATCTGCCTTATCCGTCGGGAGACAATCAGCTTCATCCGTCAGAACTCAAAATGCACCATCCGTCGGGTCATCAAAAGAAGCTGAAAGTCAGAATAGATTACTTACAGAAAGTTCCCCTTTCTCAAATCAAAGATCCATAAACTCAGGAGGAGTTTCTAATAATCAAAACTCAGTCACACATCAAGACAACAATGAGGCCTCTTCATCTAGAGCTAATCTACCTCAACAAAGAAAATGGACAAAAGTTCACCCATTTGAGCTCATCATTGGTGATGTATCCTCTAGAGTTCAAACAAGGAAAGCAACTCAAGAAGAATTTCTATATAGTAGCTTCCTATCTAAGGAAGAAACAAAGAAGGTAGAAGAAGCATTGTTGGATCCTGATTGGATTTAAGCTATGCAGGAGGAGCTAAACCAATTTGAAAGGAATAAAGTATGGAAGCTGGTACCCAAGCCTAAAGGAAAGAATCCAATTGACACCAAATGAGTATTCAGAAACAAGATGGATGAAAATGGCATAGTGGTCAGGAACAAAGCTAGATTGGTTGTTCAGGGCTATTGTCAACAAGAAGGAATAGATTTTGATAAAACTTTTGCTCCTGTTGCAAGACTTGAAGCCATCAGAATTTTCTTAGCCTATGCAGCCCATACCAATTTCAAAGTCTATCAAATGGATGTCAAGAATGCTTTTCTAAATGGAGATTTGGAGGAGGAAGTCTATGTCAGTCAGCCTCCTGGTTTTGAAGACCCAAATTTCCCAAATCATGTCTACTATCTTTTGAAAGCACTCTATGGACTGAAGCAAGCACCTAGAGCCTGGTATGACACCTTATCAAAGTTCCTTTTGGAAAATCACTTTACAAGAGGTACTGTGGATAAAACTTTATTCTTTAGAAATGTTAATGGCTTTAGTATACTTGTTTAAATTTATGTAGATGATATTATATTTGGCTCTACAGATGAAAAACTTTGCAAAAAGTTTGCTAAATTGATGCAAAGTAAGTATGAAATGAGTATGATGGGAGAACTAAATTAGTTTCTTGGTTTACAAGTTAAGCAAATTAGTGATGGAATATTCTTTAGTCAAACTAAATATATTCATGATCTTTTAAAGAAGTTTGATCTAATGGATTGCACATCTGCAAAAACTCCCATGGCCACTGCAACTAAGCCTGAATTAAACACTACTGAAAAGTCTGTGGATATTTCAAGTTATAGGGGCATGGTTGGTTTACTTCTGTACTTAACAGCTAGTAGGCCAGATATAATGTTTGCTACTTGTCTTTGTGCTAGATTTCAGGCTGATCCTAGAGAATCTCATTTAGTAGCTATTAAGAGAAGTTTCAGATATCTCAAGGGAACACCAAAACTTGGCATTTGGTACCCTAGAGATTCTGGTTTTGATCTAACTGGCTACTCAGATGCAGATTATGCAAGTTGTAAAATAGACAGAAAAAGTACAACAAGAACCTGTCAATTTCTAGGAAACAAGATTGTGTCCTGGTTCAGTAAAAAGCAAAATTCAGTTTCTACTTATACAGCTGAAGCTGAGTATATTGCTGCTGGTAGTTGCTGTGCATAGATTTTGTGGATGAAAAACCAATTGTTGGACTATGGTCTACAAGTGGATAGGATTCCTATTTTCTATGATAACACAAGTGCAATTTCCATCACTGAAAATCCAGTACAGCATTCAAGAACAAAGCACATAGACATCAAGTACCACTTCATAAGGGAACATGTGATGAATGGTACTGTGGAACTGCATTTTGTTCCAAGTGAAAAACAGCTTGCAGATATATTTACCAGGCCACTAGATAAATCCACCTTTTCAAGGTTGGTAAGTGAATTAGGTATGCTATATTTTTCTTGAATCATTTCAGATATTTTGCAAGTTGTTATGCAGCCAGAAATTTAATATTATTTTTCTATTTTGGATGAAATTTTGGCTAAGTCAGAATTTACATCCCGACGGATGATCATTATCCATCGAGTTTGATCATCTATCGGAATACTATTTGTCAATAAAATTAATTATT
The DNA here is from genome assembly GCF_009905375.1 of Apium graveolens. Classification (NCBI taxonomy): domain Eukaryota; kingdom Viridiplantae; phylum Streptophyta; class Magnoliopsida; order Apiales; family Apiaceae; genus Apium; species Apium graveolens. The sequence goes on from NC_133650.1 coordinate 154,740,367, forward strand.
TTTCTGGAATATTTTATAACTCGACGGATAACTGATTTATCCTCATCCGTCGAATTATCTCAATCATAGCCGTGAACATTATCCATCGAGTATACTTACAGCTTGTAAGCATGACACGACGGATAAGTGACGGAATTTTTACAATTTAGTTATTTTTAAACGGCTATTTTGGGCAATTTTTATTGGTTACTTTATTTTACTTTATTATTTTTGACAGTTATTTTCAGAGATAGTATAAAAGCAAATTCACTTTTATTCATTTCTTTTATCATTCTCAAGATTCAATTGCTCTAAATTCTTTCTTCTCAAAAGCAAACTCTCTCTGTAAATTCGAAATCTCTAAAAATGGCACCTATAGTGAAAATCATGTCTCAAACCGGTTATATCTATGAGAAAAATAACTTCTCAGCTTTTATGAACAAGGAGATTCAACAGTCTGGTGACTATCACAAAATGATGGATTTTGTGAAGAACTGCAAACTCAACTATGCCATACTGAAATCACCCACCATTTACTCTGAGGTTGTTGAAGAGATATGGACAACTGCAGTGTATAACTCGACAGACAAGACCATCACATTCACTCTGAAAGGTAAGCAGTTTTGCATAAATAGTGATATTGTTAAAGAATACTTCAAGATTCCTTATAATACTATAACTGCTCCACACACAGATACTGACATTGTTAATATGCTTAATTCCATGGGCTATGCACTCACTACTTCTAAATTAAGTGAAATTAGGAGGTTGGGTCTTAGGAAAGAATGGAGTTATCTGTGTGATATAGTAACTAAGGTGTTTTCTAGTAAAATTAGTAACTTTGACTCTATAAATATTTCTATGCTTAACATGCTTTACATGTTAGTTACTTAAAAGTACTTTAATTTCAGTGATTTGGTTTTGTTTGAGTTAGGCTTTTAGTTAGGAGAGATCAATAAGAGAGGTAAAAGTGTGTATTATGCTAGATTCTTTATGATGCTTGATAACCATCTTATTGAAGATATTGTGATTGAGAACCCAACCAACAAGTTAAATTGTTGGGTTCAAGAAAGAAGGATCATTACAGATTTAAATAGAGCAAACCATCACAAGGAGGTTCCCTTATACTACTTTCCAGTAATTGAGGGACCTCAGGTAAGTGAGGTAATTTCTTTTGTATCCACTTTTCCAACCTCACAAATTTCTTTGCTTTCTAGTGTAGCTATGGCAACTGTGTCAATGACCCAACAGTTTCCTACCCAAGCTACCAAACCAACAAAAGTTCCTAAATCCAAAGCTAAGAAAGCCCCCTCTGATTTCTTTCAAAATAAATCAGTTGTAAAATCCACAAAACCTAAAGTGGGGAGTGGGGAGTGGGGAGTGTGAAGGTGGGTAAGAAAGGTGAGGGACAGGGCAAAAATCAAAGAAGCCCTAAGGATAAAGATGGTGAGAAGAGTGTACCCAAACCTAGACACACCACAGTTTTCCAACAAACTATGGTTGTTAATAAGGATATTAGCTCATTACTGGTTTCATCCTCCCAAAAGGATGTTACCATTGAAACAAGCTCCCAACCAGGAGCACAGGCCAAGAGGGGTAGGGACACTAGCTCACCACAAACTTATGCTAGAAAGAAAAGATCAAAAACCCTTGGGGATGCACAGGGATCACACACTATGCAAACTGGTGTAAAAGACCCAGTCACTGCATCTTCTCAAAGTCAGGTTGATGTGGCTCCAATAAATGTGGAGTCACAGCTAAAATCTCTCATAATTGAAGTACCTGATACACCAAATTCTCCCACACACTCATTGGATGTTGATATGATAAACACATCACTTCCAAATTCTCCATCTTTAACTCTCTTGGGAAAGCCAAAAATCCATGCAATTGAGCATCATCTTCTAAATGATTTGTTGGCTCACTTGCCATTTCTTTCTGAGATGGTTGAGACATATGTGCCAAAATTTTCATCAATCTGCACAGAGTCTACAATAGTTTCCACTTTAAACTCAATTATTTCTTCTATCCCGATGGATATTTATCATCCGTCGAGTAGTGATTGTATCCCGACGGATAAGCTTAACAGCAGTCATCCGTCGGATAGTCAAACTGCTAACCCGATGAATATTCCTCATCCTACAGGTGTCTCTGTATAACTTCAAATTTCATCAATTCTTACAAGTGCAGAGGACTTAGTAGCAGTGCAATCACTCTTAGGACTGAGGGAAGGGAGTGATTTGAGTGAGAGTCTGGGTAGCTCCCAGGAAAAAGGAGAGGAAAAGAGTGATCTAATGCAGTCCATTTCTTCAGGACTGGCAAAAGTGAGTAAGAGGAGTCCCACCTTAGATGGTGAAGGTGAGGGTGTGAGGGTGGGAAGCCAAGGTGAGACCTTGATGCAAGAAAAGAGAGATAATGAGAGAAATGCAAGTACAGGAGAAATAAGGGTGAATGTCTTTGCAAGTGAGTTAAAGAATGTCCAGGATGCAAACAGGGATGGACTATCTCAGCAAAGTCAAGTTGTTATAGATTCTACCTCCTTGGATGCTGAGACATTTACTCACCCTGTTCCAACATATCAACTTCTAGCTGGACAGGGCAATGACCATACAGAAAGAACGCTAAACTTGGTGCATACCACACAGCCTATGCAAAGAGCAAAGGATGCAATCACAGCTCTGCCCTCTACAACTGGTGATATTGACTATGAGACTGGTGGTTCAGAAGATTTCTTTAGTAAGGATGAAGAAAGTGAAGAAGAGCCATTGGACATAGGGGGAGAAGTAGGCCCTAGTTCCAGATCAGGCATGCCATCATGGGCCTTCTCCAAGAAATGTGATGAACATCATTTCAAGACCACACTCATTCAACTTATCAGTCAAACACTGTCTGCTCTTCAATCATCCAAAAATGCTAGCACTAAGAAGCTTCTGCAAGCACATATTTCTTCTCTCCAACTACAACAAATCCAAGCCTTCCAACACAATCAGGATATCACTTCTATTCAAACAGAGATCACTCAAGTGAAGAAGGATATAGCTGATAGATTAGATGCAAAACTTCTCGAAGCTACAATGCTTGATATCAAAAGACAATTAAGGAAGAACACTGATCTTGCCACCAAGGTGGATTCCTTGGAGAAAAGAATGTCAGCAATGGAAGCATCTCTCACAGCTATACATCTACATCAGGCACAACAAACAGACTTGCTTCAAAGGCTAGTGAAAGCACAAATCCCTTCTTCTTCTCAACTTGCTGATAACAAAAAGGGGGAGAAAGAAACCTCTTCTAAGGTGGAGAAAGCAAGCTCAATTGTCTTATTCAGTCAAGGAGAATCAAGAAGTGAGGGGGAGCAAAAAGTGCTAAATATACAAGTCAGCAAAGTGATTGTGCCAACAATAACTTTCAAAAAGCCACCTGTATTGGATAGCATTGATCTAATCCAAAGAGCAGCTGAAAAGCTTGAGTTGAAATCAAATCCCAAGATGCTTGATGTTACAGCTCTAGAGAAGGAAATAAAAGAAATATGGAGAAAAATATATGCATATATTCAACAAAAGTTTGGGCCAATTTAGAAGCCAGACAAAGTCTTCAATCATCATTCTAAAGTCATGAAAATTTATATAAATGACATAAGTATGAACTATCTGGAAAGAGGTCAAACTTCCTGCATCAAGTCTCCAAAGAAAGATCTCATTATGAAGGACAAAAGGAACTATCCTAAGTTTTCAGACAAGAATCCTATGGATACAGTGTTTGAAACACCTAAGCCAAATGAGAAGAAGATGTTGGCCAGGTCTATTGCATTCTACAAGGATCCAACTGATTCAGTATTGAAAAGGAGAATTGCTAGAATTTACATAAATGGTAAGGAGATTTGTGTGGTGGTTGGACACCCACTGTTTGTGGAAGCTAAGAAGGAAGAGAAAGAAAGAATTAGGCTAGAAAAGAAGCAAGCTGCTTTGGATGCTAAGAAACAAAAGCAAAAGAAAGAACAAGCTGCTATCTTGGACAAGCTTCAAGCTGTAAAAACCACAACAGAACTTCCTGTACAACCAACTGTAATTACTGAACCTAAGGATCTGAAAATGCAAGAAGAATCACAGCAGAAAAGAAGATTTAGATACAAACTTCATTCCAAGAGGAAAGTGAACTTTAATGATGGGGAATTGGAAGACCAATTTCCCAAAAAGCCTACAACTATAACTCAGACATCAAAACCCTCAGTGGTATTTGAAGAATTCAAAGTGGTTGATCCAACAAGAAATATTCATGGTGAACCAATTGTTCCTAAGGATGAGCCTGTAGACCGGGATAGTTCGCCAATTCCAGAGCTAAATTTACCCATCTTCAAGAAAAAGAAGACAAAGACTAGAGCTAGCAAGAAAGTGAAGCCTGTGTCTCTCAAATCCAAAGCTCTAACCAAATCCCAACCCACAGTCAACAAGAGAGATCTCATGTACATTTGTGATATCAAGGAATTTTCAGACTTGAATCTCTACTTGGATGAACTGGAAGAAGTAAGAGGAATTGATGCTTACAGACATCTTCCCGAAAGACTGGTATTTAGATATAAGGGAGGGAAAGAGATGACACGGCCTCTTCATAGGATTCTCCAAAAAAGACAATCTCTTCTGATTAAAGTCTACTCATCCTTCAAAAAGAACTTTGGATACAATGTGACTGCAAGAAGAATAGTTCTAAAGAGGATTGAGGAACTAAGGAGTATTAGAGCCAAAGATGTACTTCCAAAAACTCTATCTATTCCCTTTACAGGAAAAAGAGTGCATCTAAGGCTCTATTGGCTGATGGAATTCATGGATGACAAAGGTGTTAGAAGATTCTTCAGATTGAAGGACCAATTGAGTATCTCTAGAAATGAGACTCTTTTTGAAATGCAGGAAATGCTAAATCTCTCAGAAGCTGGTGAACTTGAATTCCACAGACAACTTCAGAATCAAATTGAAGAAAACAACAGAAGGCATGGGAAGAAATTCAGACAATCAAGGAAATAGATCTATCTGCTCAGACTAGAGGAGCATCTTGATAACAATTGTGAGCAATTTCTTTGTGTACTTTACATTGTTCAACTTTCAGCAAATTGCAACACATATTAGTTTTATCTAATATTTTTTAATCTATATCTTTAGGATGTTTTGTTATCATCAAGTTTCTCTTAATTTATGGCTACAATTCCAGTAGACATAAATTGGGGGAGATTGTTAGGAATATGTTGTGTACTTGATGATAAGCTAAACAAAACACCTTAGTAGATTTAACTTAGTAAATTTTGTAGCACCCGACGGATGATCAATTATAGTCCCGACGGATAATTCAATATAGTCCCGACGGATGACTAATTGATATCCACCGGGTGAGAAGCTTATGTAACAATAAGTCATGTAGCACATTTCTGCAAACAACTTTGTATAGATTCTGTAGTAGCTTATGAATCATGTAGACTACTAGTAGATGTGCAGAATAGGTTGATCAAATGTAAATATAAGATTTCTTGTAATTCTGCATAAATGAAATGGAGTCAAGTGAAAAAATAGCTACTTGACGGATGATTAACAAAGCTACCCGACGGATGACGAACAAGGCTACCCGACGGATAACAAGCATGTACCCGACGGATGATCAATTCAAATATCTGTTGACAGTGACAACACAATCACATGCGTTGGGTGTTTGCAAAAGGAATATGGCATCCTTCTTAGCAGGAAAATGAGAACAAAGAAGCATTACCATTTTCATGCTATTATGAAGATATTCAAAGATGCTGGAATAGAGTAGTGAAGCAGCATGAAACTAGACTTGATAGATTTTGTTTTATTATCCTGTCTAATTATCATGTAAACTTGGTGATATATAAACCAAGTGTAGCTAGTAGAACAAACTAACTAAGCAAACCCATTCTTTAGCAAAGAAGCATTTGTAAGCTGTATTCTGTAGAATTTCTCTGTAGTTTGTTTGTTCACTTGTAAAGCAGTTGTGAGCTATTCAAGCTTCACATGGTTCTCTTGATATATATATATATATATATATATATATCTGGTGGATACATTCCAATCCACCAGAAAGTTTTAAAGACTTGAGTTTTTATTACTTTATGTTTGATTAACTTAACTCTGTATTCCGCACTTTGCAAATCAAACAGTTAGATATAAATTGAGTTAGAACCATTTTTCATAAATCTCAAAAAGAAGCCAGAATTAAATTCAACCCCCTTATATAATTCTTGTTGTATTGTTAGGGAATAACATTAGAGACTTCTTGATGAGGTAGATCTTAATGATACTAACATAGACACAGAGGTTTCATTAGTTTTTACTGAAGACTCTGTGATAGCTTTCAATAAACACATTCAAGTGTTAGTTCTTTGCAAGAGTACAAGGTTTGAGATCATGGTACAGGACATTAACCTGATCAAATCCTCTCTAGTTTAAATGGAGGTTCTCATTATTAATGAACAAAAATTTCATAACCACAGTATCAACTGTGAGCTTAATTGTGTATTCACAAGATATAAATACTGTTATTACTTTATCAGCATTTATTCTAAATACTGATTCAGTCTTTTCAGCAATTATTTTTCATGATATAAATCATGTTGGTATAATTACTTCTAGACCTTATTTAAGGACTACCTTTAGTTGTATGACCACAAATCACCTTTTTTTAGCCACCTCTTATTTCTGTAGGACAATCTTTCTGAGTCTTTTTATGTGATATGTGTGAAAAGATTGAGAGAAAAACAGAATTTAAGAGAGGCAGGATCCTTCCTGGAAAAAGGAGAGGTAGATGAGAGATAGGATTTAGTAATCCTTGTGCGGAAGCTCTGACTATTAAAAGTCATGGGATGTGTGGTGTAAGGAGTAGTGAGACTACTTTAAAAGAATAAAGAGATTAAGTTTTAACTACTATATATTTGCAGGTGCTCAGAGTACTAAAGAAATAGATGTTGAACAATAATATGTTGAATCTCAAGAAAACTCTGATGTACCAAGGGTTATTAATCTCCCTGCAAGTCTAAGTACTGATAGTTTCTTGCAGTCCATAGACTCTACTATTTCACCACATGAGACAATCCCTGAACAGTCCATTTACTCTACTTTACCATCACCTGAGATAATCCATGTTGTTGCTGAAGATGTAGTAGCACTGTGACGCCCTCCAAACTCGGGGTCTAGATTTGGGGGTCACTAGCCAATAAACCACAATAAAATAATCACAACGGAATAATATAATAAATATGACCCCTTGCATGCAACTGGATCGATCACAGGTTATAGTGTAGAACAGGCAATAATACAAACCAACTGTTATTACAAACCATAAGTCTAATTAGTTTTACAACTTATTCAAATTTTATTACAAACCTCTAGACTAGTTAAGCGTCCCCAACTGCCTACCTGGAGAACACACCAAACTATCTACAAACACACAACTTTTGGTCAGACCTGAAATTTAAGCTTGCCCTGGCCTAGCTGAATGAATCAGGATATGAAACAATTATGAGCGAAAGGAATGCTCAGCAAGCAGTATATAGTTTATGATTTAGAACAACAACAACAATATATCTGATGAACAAAATCAAACCACAATACTTGAACAGTATCAAAACTGATATATATTTGATAATAAACAACATTTGCATATATAATTTGTTTTGGTATTGGAATCCTCGAACGACGGTGTGTTGCCGTCGGTGATCAGCCGCGGAGCAACACCGGTATGTCGAAGCATATCCACCTAAACAAAAGGTACCCAAGGCACATATCGGCCTAGCAAGGTGTTATATCCTGTATAACACATAGCTCACGCTGGACCGCCGCCACGGCCTCTTATGCAACCATCCAACCCATAAAAACAATTTTTCGTCAAAGGAGTAAAATCAAATGACATCATTAACCACATAACTCCCCATTTCTCATGATCCGGAGTCATCTCAACAACCAATGGCGAAATAACCAGAACAAATAGTTATTCGCTAATCTCAATTCAAAGCTTCATTGTATAGAGTAGTTTATAGCGAAATGTAAAAACATTTAACTATTCTGAACTTAGAATAGTAGAAAAATTGAAAGAATAAATTCAGAGTCAATATCGCTTGAATGATAAGTGATGACATAAATAATTATATAATATGATTCGAAATAAACATCACTTGAACGATAAGTGAAGTTAAGGTACTTGCCTAGTATGCTCGATAACCTTTTACTATAACTCTGCTTATAGCTGCCGGCTACTATCTCCGTCTAACACTTGACCGTACTCTTTGCTACTCGTTCTATAAACAAAAGGACTATATTAATTGACAGAACCCAGCTCAATTGACGTAACTATACGTCTTGACATCTACCCGATCGTTTATAATTAAGCATGGCCTTCTAAAACTGTAAACAGATAGCGTGCATATCACGTAACACATAATCATGGTAGTTGTATAACACGTAATCACATATTTAATGTAATACATAGTCAGATCATTAAAAGATATGTCTCAGAGTTGAATTCCGGTAACTAATAATACTTACTGATCAGATATCGACTCAAACTGATACACAAACCAAATGTCATTATAATATGAAAGAAATTAGGGCTTAAAAGTATTTTTATTGAAAGCGTAATATTTTTCTGAATCTATACGCGTTTGTTTCGTATTAAATGGACGAACGGTTTAATTATTATGAATAAAATAAGAAATAAATGGAAATAAATCAATTAATAATAATATTAATTGACTTTTAAATATCAAAATATAATTTTTAAAAATTTAAAAATAATTTTTAGAAATTATTTGAATTAATTATAAATAATTTATATTAATTTAACTATTTATAAATAAAATTAATTGATTAAATATTTAATCAATTAATTAAACCTATAAATAATTAACTAAAACAAATTATAAATAATTAAATCAAATTGAATTTTAAAAATAATAAAAGAAAATAAATTTTGAAAATTAAAATAATTAAGTAAGTGATTTTCAGAATTTAAAATAATGAATAAATGATTTTTTTGAAAATAAAAGAATGATTTTTAAAAATAAAAATCAAATTTTGAATTAAAAGTAAAGAGAAATTGTCAAAAATAGATTTATGGAAAGTAACTTGGTGGTTCTAAGATCAAAAGCGGGTCAATTAAATCGGGTTAACGGGTCAACCATGAACGAGTTGGGTCGGGTCACCGAGTTCAAGAACATGTCGCCGGAAATCTGGGATTTCCAGATTCCGGCCGGCGAGCCCGGACTCCGGTCGGGTTCCGACGCCGGCAACCCCCCCCCCCTTTTTAACACTCGTTCTCTTTGTTTCTTCCCTCGAATCAATACAAAACAACACCAGTATCTCAATTATCTATTCAACAGCAACAATCGTTCAAGGATTCGTTCAATCCGGCCAAAAACCGAACAACCGCGGCGGTGCTCCGGCCAGACTTCGGGTTTGGCAAATTTAACATCAAATTCACAGCTTTACACATAAAAATAAAGCTTGTAAATCCTATAATCACTTCCCAAAATCAAAACAAACAACCATATCACGGATAATTCAGAACAATCAAAAAATAAAAACACTTAACCCCCTAAACTCGATTCGATCATTCTGCAAACAAACAACTTGAATTTATACATGAATCGACTATAAACAAGGTCGTGAATCTATTGGAATCATCAAAATCAACTAACAATCAATCAATAATCCCAAAAGATCAAGAATCAAATCGAACTACATAAACTTCGATTTTTCAAATTACTCAATCTTAAATCGAAATAGTTATACCGAAAGATCGGTCGTGAATCAAGCTTCAATTTGACTACTCGAGTGTCTGATTTGGTTTGCTAAATCGATCGAAATCAGGGATTGAAGTTGAAGAAGAAATCTCACCACCAAGGTTTGTTCTTGAATAATCTTATTTTCTGAAATTTTATTAAAATAAAATGAATAAAACTAATTTTAATCAGCTATTTATATTAACCTAAAATTATATCCCTAAAATTAAATTAGGGTGTTTTTATCCCCTAAATTAAAATAAATAGGGCCCAAAATAATAATTACGGGGAATAATTTGAAAACGATAAAATACAAAATTAATGTCAAGATTTCCCAAAAATTGTGAATAATGCGAAAATACATAAATCCTGGGTATTTGAAATACAAATAATTTTATAAAAATAAAAACACGAATTTTGTGGACTTTAACGTCCTATGGGGTCCCGGTCCGTTTATTTTTAAAAAAATACAGAAACGATCCTTAAATTAATAGAAAAACCCGAATATGCATAAAATACATTCAAACGCGCATAAAGTGAAATAAAAGGAATATCTCGATAGAAACGCGAATAAGTACAAGTCCAAATTGCAGATCGATTCATATCAATGCAGTTTAAACATATATTTATCAATCAAAAATTTTGTGGCCCGCACAGGAACACACATAACAGCTATAAGGTTCTAATATCATGACAATAATCACTTTAAATTTATAAGACACGTACTTTTTATTTATTTAACATATAATATTCACATAATTTTCCTGGATATTACAAGCACAACAGTCCATTCATAAAGTTTCATCCATTTCAGAATCACCATGCCATGTTACAGGAACTGAGGTCCTGGAAGTATCTTTTGAAGCTCCAATTCATTTATCTACAATACTTGAAGATGTGGAGTTAACTGCTGAAGGTGTGGAAGCTTCTGAGGCTGCTGGATCACGTACTGCACCAATTTCTAATTCTATTCTACATGCTGAAGCTGGTGATGAAGTTCAGCAATTAGTGCAAAATCCAATTGCTATTGAAGAATCTATTGATGGTGAAGAAGCTAATGTTTCTAATGCTATTATAGATCCTGAGGATGATCTTTTCTTCCCTGAAGATATGCCTATGCATGTGAGACAACAAAAAATGAAAGAGTTAGACGCTATGAAAGAAATGGATTATTTTGATAATCTCTGGAATGCTCATTGGAAAGATGATACATATTTTATTTCCAGAACACAAGTTGTTGCACATCTGGAAATAGCAGTGTTAGGTCACACAACACTGTAGAAGGGGGTTGAATACAGTGTTTATACAATCAAATTGATTTAACACAAGTATGTAACAAAGATCAAGTCTATTCAATAAACTCTGTTATAATATGAACTGCTGTTCTCTCTTAGTGATGAACAAATATCACTAAGAGCTGCTAGGTTAAAACGTATAATCTTCTCGATAATGATAACACATATAGTGTAAACCCTAAGTCTGTGTTTATATAGTACACAGTTACAAGATAACTTCTAATTTATATGGAATATAATTCTGTCTCCTAAAATATATCAATTAGATATCTTCTACAAGTCTTCTAGTCTTCTAGTCTTCTAGTCTTCTAACTCTTTCCATGCATATCTTCTATTATTTTAGTCTCGATCTTCACCTGTAAATCAGCTTCATTCCTTAACCGAAAGTCTTCCCGCACTTAAGTTCTGATCTGACCTTAAGTTCTGGTATTAAGCTCTGACTTCAGTAAGTCCTGATTTTAGTAAGTCCTGATTTGTCCTGTTGTTAAGTTCTGAAAATTAAAAAAACTCATATTAGACATGACATCTCAAATATATCTTACAATCTCCCCTAACTTGTAAATTATGCAAAATATACAAGTTAATAGATTTGATGATGTCAAAAACATTTAAGTACAAATGTAAATAAGAGTTTAACTAGATAACTAACAAAAACTTACAGTCCTTGTAGCTTTTACCAATATCACTAAGTCAATATGAATCCAAAGTGATTCTTGACAAAGTTTGATATCAGATTTTCTTCTTTAATCCTTAGGACTTGAGATAGTGTAGTCTTGACTTGCTTCATCTCTTCATTCTGACTTCCAATCTGGTAGATTGCAGTCCTTAAAGCAGAGATATGGTTTCTTTCTAAACCATCATCCAGTCTTATTACCCTTGGATGAGAAGAATCTTCATTGTAGCATAGACATTTCTCTTTCAGTATCACTTTAAGCTTAGCAGAATCCTTCTTCATTGGAATTTCACTTCCATCATCTTCAACAATATTAGGAATGAATTATGTAACCCTTGAACCAGAAATTCTAGCTTTATCTCTTATGGTCTTCAATATGAAATTTGACCATCTCCTGGTAATATCAGACTTTACCTGTAAAAGGTAATGAAAGAATTGAAGTTCTTTCTGTGATTTGTTTAGCACATCTGATTCTGACATCTGATATGTCCTTCCATCTTCAAGAAATAGAATCAGATTTTCTTTGACATTATGCTTGTCATGAGCATCAAGTACCACTTGAACAGAGATAACCTTATCAAGGTATTTCTGTGTAACATCTTCAAGAGGTCTGTCAGTCAATAGAAATAGATCTCTAGTTCAACTTCAACTCATGTCTTGATTTTAGCTTCATCGGAACCTAGTCCAGCCCTGTCTCTTGGTTCTCTAGCATTAAACCCAATAGTCATGAAATCAGACAGTAATTGGCTTTTCTTTGGATCTGATGGTTTGACATTTTTCCATAGAAGTTTCTTTTTGTTAGCTACTTTTATCTTGTCTAAATCAACTTGAGCTATGTCAGAGGTTGATGTCTTGATGACTTTATCAGAACTTGTTGTTTCTTGCTGTTCTTCACTCTGAACAACTTGAGCCTTGTCAGAGGTTGTCTTTGATTCTTCAGAAATCTTCCTTTTTTTCAGAGTTTGGACAGTTTCATCTTCCCTTTGTCTTTGGGATCAATCTCAATCTGTGATCTAGTCTTGGTCTTTGATGCCTCAGTCTTTGACTTCTCCTTGATCACAATGCTTTTTTCCTTAGGCCTTGGAGGTTTCTTTGCAACAGAAGCTTTTGGCTTTAGACTTGTCTTTTCAGCTTTAAATCTAGCTTCTTCCTCCTTGAGATTTTCTAAATCCATTCCAGGATTATGCTTCAGAAATAATCTTCAAGCAATCTCTTCATCAAGTGTCTGAATCTTGGGATCTTTGTAGTAGACAGTTGTCTGCTTTCCCTTGAGCTTCAGAGTTTGCATAAACTTCTGAGAGTCTTGACTTCCACCTTGAATCAGAACATCAGGCTTTGTCATCAGACTTTGCTCATCAGAACTTGATATCAGATTTTGATTATCAGCACTTGCTATCAGATTTTGAGTTTGAGCATCTTCAGAACTTGTCTTCTTTTGAGTAGAAGATTTGCTTACATCGGTAATTAGTTTCCTAGAAGAAACCTTGCTGCTTTGCTCTTTTCCATGTCCTCAACTCTTATCAGAGTTTCCCTAGTTATCACATTTGTCATCCTTCTTCTTCAGTATCTGAGTGATTGAGCATTTGGACTTACTTACCTTCTCCCCCTTTTTGGCATAATCAAGTAGTAGGAGAGAGAGAAGAAGTTCAACTGAAGATTGGATTTCATCCAATTGAGCTTTTTGAGAAGCTTGATTCTGCAGGACCTCGGTGATTTGGGCATGTTGTTGTTCTTGAATCTTCTTAATGGCTTCAACTTTCTCAGAAATAGGTCTGATAAACCTCTTTTTATCAAGCTTAGTCTCCATATCCAGCTTTTCAGCCTTTTCAAGAAGTTTGTCAACCTTTTCATGAGTAGCAGAGTGTAGACCTTGAAGATTTTTGGTAGACAGAGCTGTGACTTTGAGTTGTGTCTTGAAATCAGAATTAGTGAGCAACTCATCAGCTTTTCCAATATGGTATGTCAGTACTTTGGAGCTTGGAATGAAATCAGTGTCATTCCACTTCTTGGTCCACTCCACACCTCTGTGAGTATCTTCCCAAGGAATAGGTACAGCTTGCTCAACAAATTTCTCAAGAAGTGCCTCCTTTCCTAGAATGGGAGCTGGAGTATCAACAGAAACACTGTCCCCAGAACTTGAAGAAGACTCATTATCTTCTGAAAGTACTAGAGTATGTGAGGCAACTGGAGATTCTGGAACAACTTCATCTAAATTCTGATCATCAGAATTTATCTCCAGAATTGGTGTTGTTGGTGTCTCAGCATTTAAGATTGGAGAATTGACTGTAGATGGCTGAGCTGCTGGTGTTGGAGCTTCCAGATATAGAACATTTGGTATATTCAAATTGTGAATATCTATTTCAGAACTTGCAACTTGTTCTTCAACATTATCTGTAGCTTTGTCATGAATAGGAGAGACAGGAGGTGCGAGCACAGTATCTTGAGCAGTGTCTTGAGCAGTGTCTTGAGCTTGAGTTGGAGATGGCAAAGCTTCAATTACAATTAGCTGTGAGATCAGAGATTCCTGATCCCCTTCCTCAGCTTCTTTAGTATTCTATGATGGAGGCTTAGCCATGTGCCTTATTGCCCTCATTTTCTTTAATCTCCTTGATAGTGAAGGAGTTGTTTGATCATCAGAACTGACAGTTCTTTTCCTTTTCAAAGTACCTGAACCCTCAGCTTCATCTAAATTCTGATGGGTTGACCCTTCAGCTTCTTTCTGAAAAACCACATTTTCAGCTTTAAAAGTCACAGGTTCTGATGCATGAACCTGTGCGTCTTCATCATCTGACTCATCCCTTAAAATCATCTTCCTTCTCTTTGGTAGAGGTTGAGGAACAGACTTTGCTCTCTTAGGCCTGGAAGATGAAGGTCTGATGGTAGGTGCTGATGGTTGTTGTTGTTGTGAGGATTGAGCTGGTTGGAAGTATGTTCTGATGGTAGGTTGAGTTGGTTGAGTTTGAGAGGTGGTTGGTTTTATAGTGTTTGGAGGTGCTGATGGAGGTTGGGTTGGTTAGACATCAGGATATTTAGCAGTGTATGTGGCTGGGTCAGAGTTTACTAAAAAATGTTTGACTGATTGTGGAATTTGGAGGGGTCTTAGAACAGTTTTCTTATTATCAGCAGATAATAAGTCAGTAAATGCTCTCTTAGCAAGTTTAAATGGTGAAATTAACTCACTTGTTAATTGGGGTGCATCAGAGCAACAGAAACTGTAGATAAGTTGACAGAATCTAGCAAAATAGACTGTATTCCTATCTTCTGTCATCCTATCACCTATGAATCCTAGTACAGTATTAGCATAATCAAAATGAGATTGAGTAATCAGAGCATACCCAATTTGCTGACTTATGATAGGAATTGCATCAAAGTTTGAACTTTTGTTTGCAAAAGTTCTGGTGATGTAGTCAAAGAAGAAACTCCATTCCCTCCTTATGTTGGGTCTCTTCAACTGTCCAAGCTTTGCTAAAGTTTTTTCATAGCCCAGATTGGCCATTAGCTGTTGAAGAGTTGGCTCCTCAACTGTTGAATAAGTGCAGTTCTCTGGCAATTGTAGTGCTTCATGAACTGTAGCCACAATCACCACATGCTCATCATCCCCTGTAGTAAAGATAATACTTGGGGACCCATTAGCACCACCATCATCATAAATTCCTGACCTCCAGAACTCCAGTACCTAAGTCCCTGAGATTGCTTCAGGTTGAGTCAAAGCATAGCCTATTTCACTTCGAGACAAAAAGTCTTTGATAAAGTGAAGTTCTGATGGAGCTTCATCCTTAGAGAGAATAGCTGAGTAGTTGCTAGGAACAAACTTAGCTCCATTGAAAATGATGTCTTTGGGTGCCATTTCTGGAAGAAATAAGTGAGAAAATAGAGTGTGCACAAGGTCTTTGATAAAAGTCCTGTAAGAAAATAGCTTCAGAGAATATTAGTGAGAGAGAGAATAAGAGAGATTAGAGAAAGAAAAGTAGGTAAAAGATTATAAAATCGTTTAACTCCCATATATATACTCTCTTTTTGACAACTGTTATGATTGAAGCAGAACAGATTTTAGACACCTGGTAGCATATCATTAGTCAAAACATTATTAGTAGGCACGGGTATTAAGCAGTAATAAATATGCACATGCAGTATTTCAAGGAAAACACGCTTCTCATTTACTAAATGATTATGACTATTTTTATCTCACCTAATTATATTCTGATAAAATATGACCGTTACAGTATTTACCACAAATAAATTAAGTAAATTAATAATGCCACATAAGCATCAGAGTTTGTATCAGGATTTAATATCAGAACTTGACTATTATCAGATTTTAACGGTCATCAGAACATGGCTTTTGTACTCAAAAAGTGAATGTTTGTTTCTGTGATTCTTCATACAAATACTGACTTGTTTCTTCAGAGTTTAAGCATCAGAACTTCCATCATAACTTGTCCTCAGCATTTATGCAAATGACACTTAACTGTTTGTCAAAAACAACTTAATCACCACAGTAATTTTCATCATTCATATGGAGTGATAGTGTGTGCATTCAGCAAAATATCAGATAAGGATTAAAGTCTGATAAACTTCAGTACATATTAGAAATAAGGCATAACTAAGAAAAGTGCTTAAAATCTGTCATTAATTATGAAGTCTACTATAGAACAAATTTATGCAAGAATCCATCTCAACTGTTTGTGCTCATTTTATGCATCTTTTGAAATTCCTTTTTACAGTGGCTTCTCAGTGTAAGTGAGTCACAATTGCTATCAGAATTTATGCTATTATCAGAGTATTTCTCCAGTATTCAGAGAATGTGAAAAGTCACCAAGAAAAATTTATTTGCTTTTCTAATGCATATAACTTAATACCAGCAATGCACTTGGATCTTCCCTTCCACATATTTACTCTAGATCTCAAAGGAGTACATGACTTCAATTTTCTTTTCTTTTCTTTTCTTCAGATTAGTGAGGCTTATCAAGCATGTGGTTCATCTTTAAGATTTACTGACATCAGAATTTGACAGATAAGAAGCAAGAATCTAGTTTATGACTTAGTAATAAGATACACAAAGTAAATTTGACTAAGTTCAACATCAGAATTTGCTTGTATTAATGAATTTCCACATAAATAACTAATTCAAACATGGGATTTCTAGTATGTTAAAGACTACTAGGTCAGCATCCAGCACAGTAATCCTCATTGGATTTAATAGTCACAGAACATTCAAAACACTATCAGAGTATATAGTTCCACATCAGATAACAATCAGTATTTAATGTATTACAATTTAAGCACCGATTACATGAAGATAAGACAATCTGTAAACACTGATCAAAAGTCTGATGCATGAGAACAAAAACTAAGCAGATTTAGAAAAAGAACCTGAAACCATTCCAAGTTCATTTACCAGTCTTGTAAAAGTAGCTTCACATAGTGGTTTTGTGAAGATATCTACTAGTTGTTGATCTGTTGGAACAAAATGTAATTACACTGTACCTTCCATCACATGTTCCCTTATGAAATGGTACCTAATGCTGATGTGCTTTGTCATTGAGTGTTGAACTGGATTACCAGTCATAGCAATAGCACTTTGATTATCACAGTAAATAGGTATCTTAGAAAATTCTAACCCATAGTCCAGTAATTGATTCTTCATCCAAAGAATCTGTGCACAACAGCTTCCTGCAATAATATATTTTGCTTCTGCAGTTGATGTGGAAATTGATTTCTATTTCTTGCTAAACCAAGAAACCAATCTGCCTCCAAGAAATTGGCAGCTTCCACTAGTGCTTTTCCTGTCTATTTTGCATCCTGCAAAATCTGCATCTGAGTAACCTATTAGCTTAAAATCTGATTCTCTAGGATACCACAATCCTAGATCAGTTGTACCCTTGAGGTACTTGAAAATTCTTTTCACAACTATTAGATGAGGTTCTCTTGGATCAGCCTGAAATCTTGCACAAAGATATGTAGCATACATGATATTAGGTCTACATGCAGTTAAATAGAGTAAAGAGCCAATCATACCTCTATAGTTAGTAATATCTTATGATGAACCAATATCTTTATCTAACTTGGTTGCAGTGGCCATGGGAGTGGATGCAGTTAAACAGTCTTGCATTCCAAATTTCTTTAGTAAATTTCCGGTGTACTTGGATTGATTGATAAAAGTACTTTCTTCATTTTGCTTGACTTGAAGTCCCAGAAAATAGCTAAGTTCTCCCATCATACTCATTTGATATCTTGACTGCACTAGATTTGCAAACCTTTCACATAGTTTGGCATTTGTAGAACCAAATATGATATCATCAACATATATCTGTACCAAAAGTAAGTCCATTCCATGGTTGAGGTAGAACAGTATTTTATTAATTGTACCTCTGTGAAATCCACTTTCCAGAAGAAATTGAGCTAAAGTCTCATACCATGCTCTTGGAGCTTGCTTAAGGCCATAAAGTGCTTTATCAAGCCAATAGACATGATTTAGAAATTTTGAATCTACAAAGCCTGGAGGTTGTTCAACACATACCTCTTCTTCCAATTCTTCATTGAGAAAAGCACTTTTCACATCCATTTGAAAGACTTTGAACTTTTTGTGAGCAGCATAAGCCAAAAAGATTCTTATGGCTTCCAATCTAGCAACTGGTGCAAATGTTTCGTCATAATCAATACCACCCTGTTGATAGTAGCCTTTGGAAACCAGCCTTGCTTTGAGTTATGGTAGGATCTTCAGCTTGCTCCCCCTGGACAGGTGCATTTTCCCTTGGATTAGTTACCACAGTTTCAATGACATCAGAACTTAACCCGTCAGAACTTACATGATCAGGATTTAAGTCATCGGAATTTACAGAATCAGAATTTAAATCTTCATTTTCAAATCTCAGCTGATCATGATCATTGAAATCTTCAAGTCCAGTAATCTTCTTATCATTAAAAGATATATTGATAGATTCCATGACAACCCTTGTTCTTAAATTGTAGACTCTGAAGGCTTTTGTGGAAAGTAAATATCCAACAAAAATTCCTTCATCAGCTTTTAGATCAAATTTTGACAATTGTTCAGGATGAGTCTTAAGAACAAAATACTTACATCTAAATACATGAAAGTATTTCAGATTTGGCTTCTTTTTCTTCACCATCTCATATGGTGTTTTTCCATGCTTGTTTATGAGTGTAGTATTATGTGTAAAACAAGCAGTCTGCACAGCTTCAGCCCAAAATTAGGTTGGTAGCTTTGCTTCATCAAGCATAGTTCGTGCAGCTTCAATGAGTGTCCTGTTCTTTCTTTCTACAACTCCATTTTGCCATGGAGTTCCAGGTACAGAAAATTCGTGCTTTATTCCATGCTCTTTGCAGAACTCTTCCATGATTGAATTCTTGAACTCAGTGCCATTATCACTTCATATAATCTTGACAGAATCTTTGACCAATTTATCCAGCTGTCTGACATGATCAGTTGGAGTAGATGCAGTCTCATTCTTCTTGTGCAAGAAATACACCCAAGTGTACCTTGTGAACTCATCCACAATAACCATGGCATATTTCTTCTTTGAAATAGACATGACATTGACTGGACCAAATAGATCAACATGCAGTAGCTGATAAGGCTCAAGAATTGAGGATTCAGTTTTGCTCTTGAATGAAGATTTTCTTTGTTTTGCCTTTTGACATGAATCACAAAGGCCATCAGGAGCAAATACTGATTTTGGCAGTCCTCTCACAAGATCTTTCCTTACTAGCTCATTTATATTGTTAAAATTTAAATGAGAGAGTCTTTTATGCCAATTCAGCTTTCTTCAATTGATACTCTACTCAACAGACAGATTGCAGAACCATCAGTACTTGTTGAAAGTCTGGCTTCATAAATGTTACCATGCCTATAACCTTTCAGAACCACTTTCCCTGTAGAATTGCTTACAACTTCACAGTGTTCTTTAAAAAATCCACATGATAACCTCTGTCAAAGATTTGACTCACACTTAGCAGATTATGTTTAAGTCCTGAGACAAGAGCTACTGTTTCAATGATGACATTCCCAAGATTGATATTGCCATATCCTAGAGTTTTTCCCATGTGCCACCTCTATAAGAAACTCCTGGGCCAGCTTTCTCCACAAAGTCTGATAGCAGGGCTTTATTTCCAGTCATATGTCCTGAACATCCACTGTCTAGCACTAGGATATTTTTCCTGTTTCCCTGCAATCACAAAGACCACTATTGGTTAGTTTTAAGGACCCAGACTTGCTTGGATCCTTTGGCCTTTTTAAGTTTGTTAGAATTTGCAGCGGATTTAATTTCAGAGCTTATGCTAACATACTGTTTATCAGACTTTATATCAGACTTTGCATCAGACTTTACACTAGAAGGAATAATACTAACTTTCTTCAAAGAAGGTTTTATTTGATAATAATCATAGTACAAACTATGATATTCCTTACAAGTATAAATGGAATGCCATAAATTACCACAATGAAAATAAGGATTTTGTGGTTTAACCCTAACAGACTGACTCTTAACTCCTGATTTAGGAGATAAAGAGTTTATATCTTTATTTTTCCTGCAAAAAGAAGCAAGATTGTTAGAGTTTCCATAGTTATAACATTTCTTTCTAGGAGCATTAGGAACATGCATATAATTATTGCTTTTATTCACACCTTCCTTTCTATTTCTATTTTTCCTAACTTCTTTTACCTTGTTCACATTTCTAATCTCTTTCAGCTTATACTTAAGCTGCTTCTTTGTCATTAAGCCTATGTTTACTTCAGCTGGTTTATTCTGTTTTAATTTGTCAGAAGTTGACTTTTCTTTGACTTCTGTCCTAGACTCTTTCATCTTTTCAGAATCAGACTTTACAGTTTCTGCTACAAACTTAACAAAATTTACCTTTGGCTTAGCAGTCTGTTTAACAACAATTGGCTCAATTTGTTCAGTTCTTTTCTCACTTTTATCATCTCCATAACCTAAGCCCTCTTTCCAGTTTCCACTACTTAGTAAATTCTGAGTTGTTCTGCCAGAGTTAGTCCAAGTTTTGATGATCTCTTTTTCCTTTTCTAAGTCAGCTTTTAGAGATTCATTCAATTTTAGCACTTCATCTCTAACATACAAAGCATCATCCCTTTCTTTCTTAGTTTGATGAAGAAAAACTAACTCCTTTTCTAAATAGTCATTTCTCTTTTTAAAAGCAAGATTTTCAGATGTTAATCTTTCACATGTTAAAGTCTGATCTTTATAACTAATGAACATGGTTTTAAGATATAATCGCAACTTAGTAATATCATCAGTATGAAAAGCATAAGTTGTTTGAGGTACCTTCAATTCAGCAGTTTCAGTACTGCTTTCAACATTTTCCATCAAGGCATAGTTCACCTCATGTTCAGAATCTGAAGTTTCTATCTAGCTTTTCTTCTTTGTGACAAGTGCCTTGCCTTTGTCACTTTTTCCTTTCTTGCAGTCAGGAGATATGTGGCCTCTTTCACCATAATTGTAGCATTTGACATTTGAGTTGTCTCCTCTGTCAGACTTTCCTCCTTTGCCTTCAGACTTTCTGAACCCTTTCTTATCAGAACTTCCACTTTTCCTGGAAAACTTCTTGCCTTTTCTGAATTTCCTGTAGGCTATCTTTGTGATACCCTTCACCATAAGAGCACACAGTTTCATCATCTCTTCATCAACATCCATTTCAGGTAAACTTTCAGTTTCTGAATCATCATCATCAGAATATGATGACTCTGAATTAGACTTTATGATGAGAGCCTTTCCTTTGCCCCTTTTTGAGACAACCACTTTAGGAGATTCCTCCTCAGCTTTAAGAGCAACTGTGCTTGACTTTCTTCCATGCCTCTTGCTCCTTTGACCCATCTCAAGTTCATAAGTCTTGAGCATACCATAAATTTCATCAAGAGTAGTTTCAGTAAGGTCATAGTTGTCTCTTATGGTAGTAGACTTCAAATCCCAATTTTCAGGAAGAGCTAAAAGGAATTTTAGATTTGAATCTTCAAGATCATATTCCTTGTCCACCAGTGCCAGATCATTCAAGAGTTTGACAAACCTGTCATATAAGTCAGTTAATGACTCATCAGCTTTTGAGTCAAAGTGCTCATACTCTTGAGTGAGTATAGTCCTCCTGTTCTTCTTGATTGCATCAGTTCCCTGGCATCTTGTCTCCAAAGCATCCTGTATCTCATTTGCAGTCTTGCAATGAATTACCCTGTTTGACATGACATTATCAATGGCACTATGCAGTAAATGCCTTACCCTTGCATCCTTGGCAATAGATGAGATGTCATTAGTTGTGTAATCACCTTTCTCCTTTGGTATGGACTTTGCTGGTTGATCTGCAACTGCAATAGAGAGCTTGGTAGGCTTATATGGTCCTTCATTAATCCTATCAAGGTATTCTGGATCTATAGCTTCCAGAGACATAGCCCTCTTCACTTTCCATATGGGATACTCAGAAGATCTCAGTATGGGAACCCTAATAGTCTCATATCGACTGTGGGTTTGGGTATTTTGAGTTTCTTGAGTTTTGGTGGGCTTAGTTGGGGTTTGTGTTTCTTCAGACATGATTGTTTGGATCTTTATTGTATGTGTGTTAACAGAAAAGCTCTGATACCAATTGTTAGGTCACACAACACTGTAGAAGGGGGTTGAATACAGTGTTTATAGAATCAAATCGATTTAACACAAGTATGTAACAAAGATCAAGTATATTCAATAAACTCTGTTACAATATGAACTATTGTTCTCTCTCAATGATGAACAAATATCACTAAGAGCTGCTAGGTTACAATGTATAATCTTCTCGATAATGATAACACATATAGTGTAAACCCTAAATTTGTGTTTATATAGTACACAGTTACAAGATAACTTCTAATTGATATGGAATATAATTTTGTCTCCTAAAATATATTAATTAGATATCTTCTACAAGTCTTCTAGTCTTCTAACTCTTTCCATGCATATCTTCTATTGTTTTAGTCTCGAACTTCTCTTGTAAATCAGCTTCATTCCTTAACTGAGAGTCTTCCCACACTTAAGTTCTGATATGACCTTAAGTTCTGATATTAAGCTCTGACTTCAGTAAGTCCTGATTTCAATAAGTCCTGATTTGTCCTGTTGTTAAGTTCTGAAAACTAAATACAACTCATATTAGACATGACATCTCAAATATATTTAACAAGAAGAACAGAATATTAAAGATCCTGATATGCTGAATCATCTGAAAGCATCAACTTTAGTTGTCAGATCACTACATAAGGCTCAAGAAGCAACTACTTCTCAAATTAATCAGATCAAAGAATCATTGATTGCTTCAAAGCTGACTACTCATCGGGAAATTCAGAAATAAATTGCACCATAGTTGTCAGACAAACTGCAATTGAAGCCAGTCAAGCTAGATTGGAAGCTAAACAAGCTCAAATGTCTGCTCAACTTATAGAAGTACAAAATTCAATGGAGCTGATTCTTTCTCTACTGCTTGGTGATAATGCCAAAAAGGGGGAGAAAATTGTTAAATCTAAATGCAAACAGCTGACATTGACAAGTACTGATGATGAAAATCCTGATGGAGGTAATAAGGGGGGACAAAAGGATAGTGAAAGGAGAAGAAGTGAAGAGCTAGTTGGAGTTAGTGATTCATCAAAAGCAATCACTAGATTTCAATCTAGACAAGGTGGAGAGAGTAAGAGGAATGAAAGAAGAGTAGAAGATTTCATTGTGACTACAGAAATGCAAAAATCTTTACAAGTCACAACTGCTGCTAATGAAGACCAAGGTATTCTGGATATAGAAGTTTGTGCTGAAACAAGTCGATTTCTTCAAACTCTGAAAGTTAAAGGAAGAAAGACAACTATGTTCTATAAGGATCCAAAGATTCAATTATTTGACTCTGAGGTGAGTAGAAGAATATTTACAAGAGAAAATCCTGGAGTTGATCTTGAACAGATAAGGCAAATGGAGGAAGACTTCAAGAATTCCATGAAGTGCTGATATTGCTGTTGTTTCTCAAGTACTTTATGAAGATGATTTTTTAACAGACCAACCAGGGTATAGTTATAAGGGAAATCAGTCAGGTAGAATATCCCATATCACAATTTACTGTAACTGCTGACATGAAGCTTAAAGGAAAAGAGAAGATAGGAGAGAAGTCAAAGATTTCAAAGTCTAAAGCCAAAGCTGTTGCAAAGAAGAAAACAGTATCTAAGGAAACTAAATCTCAAATACAGATAGATCCAATCTATACAATAGTTCAAGCTTATGATACTGAAGAAAAATATGAAGAAGAAGAAATCATCCAAGCTCACCAAAGAAGGAAGATTTATGGAGCTTTCTGAGCTGAAGAATTGGAATTAACCGCTGACATTGCTCAAGTTAAAGAAGCAGTTCAGGAAGAAGAGTAAAGTCTGATATTCACTGAAGCAAGATTGAATATGCATACTTGATTCCTGTATTTAGATAGTTTTGACATCATCAATTGAAACTTTTCCATATTTCCATAATAAACAAGTTGGGGGAGATTGTTGGGAGCAATTGATGATATCAAGCAAAAACTATCAGAAGTTTACATCAGAACTTATATCAACGGATGATGATGACATCAAGGGATGATGATATCAACGGGTGATGATATCGGCGAATAAGGATATCGACGGATGATGATGTCAACGGATGATGTAATCAGTATTTATCACATCTGTTGATCTTTGATAAGGAAAAGGAAACAGGAACTTGAGGCGGTGAATGACTTTATCTCAAAAGCATTGTATAGGTTTTCTTGTTGTTAATAGAATAGGATTCTTTATACATTGTGTAGCTGTACTTTATATAAAGCACAGATTATGTTCATGTTATATGCACTGTGACATTATTATATCTTTCACATAACCTAGCAGCTCTCAAGGATATTTGTTCATCCTTTCGAAAGGGTACGTTTGTAATAAGTTTTTATCAAGTAATATAAAAATTATTGATTCTGTTGAAGCTTTGTCGAATCGATTGTATTAACTATATTCACCCCCTTCTATAGTTGATTAAGGGCCTAATATACGAATTGGGAATTTAAACTGCATATGGAGAAGATGAAAGAGGTATGTATTCTTTCATAACTTCAAATTTAACACACCTAGTTCTTAATCCCTAATTTCTTCCTATAGTAATATTTCCTAGGTTTCAAAGCCTTGTTATGAATGGTTGATGGATAAACCTATAGGTCAGTGGTCTAGGTCTGCTTTTAGAACCACACCTTGCAGTGATATGTTTGTAAACAATCACTGTGAGGTGTTCAATAGCAGTATAAGGAAATACAGAGAATTGCCAATTATAACAATGTTGAGAGAAATACACAAAGTTGTTATGAAGAGAATCCAAGTGAGAAGGGACAAAATGAAGGATAAGGAATCTGTCATCTGCCCTAGTGCTCAAAAAATTGACAAAGTAAGCACAATCAATACTACTTTTTCTAACAATTACTACATTTTACTAATGTTTTTTTGTAATTTTATGCACTTTACAGGGCACTACATTATGCACGTGGTTGTATTGTCACCTAGTCAGGAGGCACTTCATACAGTGTCACATGTTCGGAAGGTGGCCATGAACTAGTTGTGAACTTGACCAAGAAGTCATGCACATGCAGGAAGTGGGAACTCACTGGAATTCATTGCTATCATGCATGTGAATGCATCCAGTTCAGAAATAGTGAATGGCCTGAACATGTGAATGACTATTATAAGAAGGAGAGCTATACTCTGCCATACTAATATGTCATACTAACATGTTGTTTTTCTTAGCTTTAGAGCTACACTCTTGAGCCAATTGTTGGCCCTGAGTTCTAGGAAGACACACCTGAGCCCCTTCCTCTGCCACATATTATTAAGGTCCAAACCAGTAGGCCTAAAAAGAAAAGAAACAAAAAGAATGAAATTCCTAAAGATGCAACTAAACTACCTAAGTTTGGGGCCAAGCGAGGTTGTAGTTATTGTAAGGACAGAACTCATAACCATAGAACATGCACAAAGAAGGTAATGAAAACTACTCAATAATTGTAAATTAAACCAGTAAAAGGTAGAAACTAATTGCTACATATTGATGCTTGCAGAGGGATAATGAAATAGCCAAGGCTGCAGAATAAAATAGGGCACCTAACATTGGTATAACCAAGGTGAAATGCACCACATGCGGGGGAATGGGCCACAATAAGAGGACATGTGGAAGAAAGTAATGTATTGATGTTATTGTGTTTAAGATTTATTGCAAAGGAAAGGTGCTTCAAATTTACAAATCCTATTGATGTGTCATAGAATGCTGGAGGCCAAACACATAATGCAGAAATACCTGAAAAAAGAGGGTGGTGGAGACCAAAGAACTGATACAGAAAGGGCACCTACAAATGTTCAATCACCAACAACAAAGGACAAGGTCAAAACAAAGGTGGTTGAAGGTGAGGCATCTAAGGGAAAGGATAAAATATTAGCCACTAAAGCTCTCAAAGTAAGGGGAAAAGAAGTAAAAACACTAAGAGAGTTGGAGGCTGCAAAGAGATCCAAACAAAGTGATGCCAGGAAGAACCAACAAGGGGCCTCAAAAACTCAGAAGAAAAAGGATGGAAGGAAAGAAGGCCAACCATGAATGTCTTGTTCTAGTCTTGTTCTTTTGTCAAACCATGAATGTAATATGTTCTCAACCATATGTTGGCCAAACTGATCTTTTGTTAACTAGGCCAAGCTGTTATTTTCTTAAGTTTGTTTTGTTAAACTCATGGTTGGATCAATGTTATGAACCTAGGTTTTATTTACTTTGCCAAGATGTTTTCCTGTGATTTTCAACTTCATTAGAACATATCAAAAGATTTAGGGCAAATGCAGCTTTCATTCATTCACAAACATCACAAATACATAATAGCATCATCAACACATTTTCTTTCATTATATACCTAATTTCCTACAAACACAATGCATAAATACCTAAAAAACACAAAACAAACTACATCTAAGCCAACAAAAGCTAAGCCAACAGAGAAGATCACTCTCCTTTACTCTCTTACTTCCTACCAGAGCTGAACCAAATATGGTAGATGAACAAAAACAATAAAATACATAGTGCTTTCCATTTCCAAATTTCATTCTTCAGCTGCTTTATCTCCTCAGTATACTCCTTTCTCTGGGCAACCAACTCCGGTATAGCTTCATCATTCTTCCTACCCATTCGATGTTTGATCACAGCCTTGCTTCTAGCATCAAATTCAGGTTCTGACCACTTGAAGAAGTCACAAGATTGAGTAGCACAAATCAGAAACTTACGACCAGGATTATAATCCGTCCATCAAGTCTTCTGAACAGCCCAGTTCTTGCAGTAACACTTCTCATTCATTGTTCTGAGATAGAGTCTTGCAAATTCAATTTTAGGTTTAGTTTGGTTAGAAAATGGAGAAGAGAAGAGGAAAGTGTTGTATACGGCTGGGAGAGCTAATTATACATATATATAAATCAAATAGAGCCGTTGAATTATGTTTTGACATTTTTACCCCAGCTTTGTTAACGTTGTTAACGGCCCAAGTGCAGAGGCCCTCATCTGCTTAAATATTATTTGTTCAGTAAATCATTTATTGTTGAGACAAACAAATTAGCCACTATAATGCAAAACTTGAAATGTTTCATCATCCAAGTGCAATTAAGTTCAGAATTTATTATATACCGAGGAATATATAATAGAAGAAAGATTTTTGAAGCTCAACCCGGAGCATCATCGTAATTTAAGCTAGGAGCTCTTTCAGAAGTAGAAGCTTATGATGATACAATTGAAAGTGAAGGAACAACTACACTTAACATCTTGGAGAAAACAGGTGAAAACACATTGAACAAACAAAAATTAAGGATATATTATGAGGAAATTGTTCAACCATATAAAAGATAAGATTGTATTTTACTTATTACGTAAAAGTTGTGTTCATACAAACTTTGTATTACTAAATCACAAAGTAATTCTCACCTTGATAGGCCGCATGCTTGCGACTTGACGGATGTTTTCCAATTTCAAGCATTTTCGAAATCTCATTCCCCATTTTAGAAGCTCTTTTAAATTGAATTTGAATTTCCAGAGCGATGGCCACCAAACTTATCCTCATCCTTATCAACAACTTTATTAGCAATCAAATGCACATCATACTCGTTCATAATGGCAAACTTATAAATTTTTTCACTGGGAAAAATTATCAAACACTTCGTGAGCAAAGTTTAATACTAGTTAATATCAGTAGGAAGAATAATTGTTAAAACTCATCAAGAATGATACCTTAAATTGGGAAACTTTATCCACTTTGACCTCTTGGAAAAATCAATAAACTTCATACTGCAAGTAACATATAAAGAGTTGTTAGGAAAGTAATAGTTCGTAATATGAAACTAATGGAAAGAGACTATAAGAAGGATTAATGAAATCGTAATACTAATTCTGGACATAATGAAATAACAATGATATATATGGTTTGAATTTAAATTTGAATTCTTGAAGTATGTGTAATGTTGAATTTGATGGTTCAGTTTGAAAATCAAAACTCCATGTATTAGTTTTGTACTGCTCATGAAAATCAAAACTCCAAATTCGAGGGAAATGTGTACCCAAATTTGAAATTTGAATTTCAAAGTTAAAGCTTCCGTCGGAAGCTTGTTTACATGTGAGAGTTCAAAGAAGTACATTTAGCTGTAGTATTATTGGAAAGCATGATGACAAGAGATTTATTCTTTGCAACTTTGAGGGTAAAAGGTTAGAAATGAGGTGAAGTTAGTATTCAAAACAGGCAGTAGGAACTATAATATACTCCCTCCGTCCCACTGGATTGTTTACATTATTTTTGGCACGCTTTTCAATACTTGTTTAAAGTATACTTCCATAATATTTTCAAAAAAAAAATCTGAAAAAAAGTTTCATGTTTAAACTTTTATTCAAAAAAAAATTAAGAAAAAACATTATGAAACTATAATTTATTGAAGTCTCGAAATATGTATAAACAGTGTACGTAAACTATCAGCGGGACGGAGGGAGTACATTACCCTATTGGGCAAAATTCCTTGTAAGTAATGAATAACTTTTCTATTAAAGAATCATAATTACACAAAGATATATAATAAAAATATTTAATATCAATTCTTAATTTCAAAATTTAAAAAATATGTTAATTATTTTGAGAAGTACATATATACATTTTTAAAAAAAAATAAGTAACTTTCTTTTAAAAATAAGAACTGTCTTGTCCAAACGAACTCATAGTTTGGTGAAAAACGGCTCAATGCATTTCACAAGTGCACCCAATTTTAAAGTTTTTATTGTAAAACACCTCTTGTTTTTATACTACGACAAAAGTCCAACCTATCAACAAGAGAATATTTATATACCCAGACACAAATAATAGTGACCGGGTCATGAATACTGTTTTCCCGTATTTCAACCAATATGAGTCCAAATATTTTCTATTTTGCCGCTCAATATCTAATTAGAATACATTAAACTTTATTCAGCCTAATTACGAAATATTTAAATTAAATAAAACAATATTACAACACACAGTTGTCTAAGACTAACATGATTAGATGGTAAAAAGCTCCTAGAGATCATGTTAACTTATAGGTGCAACGCCAATTGACTAGATGCTCTTCTGGAAGCACCAACACGCTCTAAAGGGATGTGTTTTTTATTTTTTCTTCGCCGTGCTGTGAAATCAACTTATCTGAACGAACATCACATTTGCTCGACTCCAGTTCTGGCTTAATTTTTTGCTTCTTTCTCACTAATGGTTCAGTTGCCTTCATATCATTAGAATTTCCCTTCAGCTTCTCTTGCTTTGGCTGTTCCAATTTCGGGCCATTCACAACCATGGGGGGGACGTTAGCGATTGCATCCACTGCATTTATAACAGAGACAACCTTGTTGTCTACTGTAGTTGCACGGGAATCAGTTATCAACTTCTCTTGCGCATACTGCGACTGCACAACAGAACTAGTTTCCCCTTGACGGGTCTCCTCTGTCTTTGAACTCAACTTCCTTTTCATTTTCTCCTGACTCTGAAGAATTAAAGAGAAAGCAATTATAACCAATAAATAAGTATCATCATCAACTTCTAATATAGTTAACAGCATTTTCTATTTGCATGCAAGGGCAATACAAACAAACTAATTCACATCACCATCTCCACATGTATTCTTCTTCTTATGATGACGGTTCTTGGCTGTTTAACAACTAGGGTTTTTATGCAAGGTTTCCTAAAATTGTAGATATTAGACTCCTTATATTTCACGGATAGGGCTGTCAAAAAAAATCGAAAAAACCGATATTCGTCCGAAAAATCCGTATCCGTATCCGAGAAAAAGCGGATATTATCCGTATCCAAGAAAAAGCCGATATTATCCGTATCCGAATTCGGGATATTCGAATCCGAAACTAAATACATATATGATATTTAAATTATATAAATATATAATTACATATAATTTAAAATTTATTTTTTTAGTTTACAGTGTATGTAAATGTATTAAATAATACGTTTATACAAATTTTATATAATTGCACACATACTTTATACATATATAAATATATTATTTGTATTTAATCGTAGAAAATGTTCTATAATCATCGTCAAAACGGCAGGGGCAACAAAAAAATTCAAAAAATCCGATATTCGTCTGAAATATCCGCATTCGTATCCGAAAAAAAACGGATATTATCTGTATCCGAAATAAAGCGGATATTATCCATATTCGAATCCGATGATTGCGGATGCGGATACGGATATAGGCATATCCGTATCTGAATTATCCGTTTGACAGCCCTATAATCACGGAAAATGTTATTGTCCTAAAAACAAACACTGGTTTCAAGAAAATATAATATTTTTCGAGGAAATTTCCTTCAAAAAATGTTAAGAATCCCTCGGAAAACACTTCACCCATTAAGGGGAAAACATTTTCCAAATTTGAACATTTCCTAGCCACTTTTATAAATATTTTCACACTAGTCAGATGACGGAAAATATTTTCCCAAAATTTATTTTCCGTAAAAATATTTTCTGAGACTTCCATTTCCGGAAAAATATTTCCCAAAATCAAATTGTTTCTTTGACAAACAAACGGAGGCTTATTGTAGAATACACCATATGCCTACACTACATAAAAATAAATATCCTGAAATATAACTGACATATACTCCCTTCATCTCATTTTATGTGTTTTCTTTTAACTAATATGTGGTCAAATTGACCAAGTTTTGACCGATAATTACAACAATTTTATGTATTATTTTAAAAAAATAAAATATACATTTGACAGAGAATTAGATAAATTTTCTAATGATACTAGTTTTAGAATTTATTTAATTATATATTATGCCTAATTTGCAGTCAAAATTTTAAATAATTTGACTATAGACTAGTCAAAACATGACACATAATATGAGATGAAGGGAGTAAAAGATAAAACAATTTTCAGAACATGGGCCTATAATTAGTTATACAAGGAAAACAACTCTTTGGAGCCTCTTACATCAAACTTAAAAAAGATGTATTTTGCAAATTATGGATTTTTTTGATCTCTTGACCCCTACTTTGAAAGTATTTGATCTCAACTTCATAAAGTACCAAGTTCCCATTCGTGAAGGATAGGTCTGCGCTAGTTCTACTGCTACAAGTGTCATGTGCGATACTACCTACTTTAAGTTGCTTGATTGGTTTATCTTGGCAAGTCATTTCGTACGGATTCAAATTTACCAATGAAATTGTAATTACAAGGAAATCAGATAATGTATTTGGACAGCATATTGGTATTAACTTTCTATAAGAAGTGTAAGTAACCAAGGATGGAGTTGGTAATTAACTTCCCGTATTGTGTGGGTATTAAAACTTCCATGGAACTTGCAGTTCCTTCGTCAATGTTAACCAAACAACTTAGTAATCTACTAATAGGTGTTTGCACTTACTGGTATTTAGATATGAAACCAAGTAACCTCTAAGTGATTCTCATAAACCTATCTAAAAAAATAACGGTTCCTGTAAGCTGCTAGCCCTAGTGAACAGGCAGGAAGTTTTGAAGCTACTGATGCTATTTTGGTGTGACACCAAAAGTTACACCAAATTTGGTGTCACTAATTTTTAGAGTTTTTGTATATTCCCATTTTGCCCTTGTACTCTTTAAATAAAACAAATTTGTTCCATTTGTATCCCACCACTTTATTACTTTTAACCTTACTTTTGTACTTAACTCTTAGTAATAAAATAATCTATATAGTACAAGAATGATGTAAAATTGTTGATGGGTTGGAGTTGAATTTGAGAATAGTGTAGTTTTTACACTATTTTGGTGTAAAAATTACACCAAAATAGTGTAATGGGTTGGTGATGCCCTAATGAAGTCATTCATTTTGGCATATTGTATGAGGGAGCTAACGAAGCCAATACTGATGTTGGGCACTCTAATGCCATAAATCAGAAGTGTTAACACAGACCGCTGGAATACGATCAACAAATTGACTAGTATTCACCAATACGTAACCCCAGATTACAGATGTTATTAAATGAGAGAGGAATTCACCAACGGAAAAAATACTATAGACTCAAGATATAAAAGAGGGGTGAATGCTTTCTTTTCTGACATTTCTTTTATATTGTCAATGAATTTTAAATGATTCAACCTTGTTAGTTTAGTCTACACTCTACGCAAGCCAATATTTCTCTCCTGCATGAGGTCTGTTACAAAGTATCTAAACTATGAATATATTCACCTTTACTTATTTGTGATTTGGGAGCTCTAATGTAGAAAGAATAAAGAAATAGATCAAGAATCCACCTGATATTCAAATACTTAACAAAAAGAATTATATTATTTCCAGATAAATTAATTGGTCAAATTCCAAGCATCCTTCTTTAGACGAATTGCTGGTATCTGACAGTTAAAAATCATATCCTAATTTCAATAATATAATGCATAATAAAGGACAATTTGCAGTTCATTTTTGTAGCCATATCAGTGCATCGGAGAGTAGGCTACTGATGTTGGAGGACACAGTGGTGGACGGGGCCAATAACCTTTCACACTAGGACAATTTTTATACTTTGGAGAACAAGGACACCTTGAACCGTTTATTCAGCATAGCAGGGACTTCACGATTTGGCAATATGACTGTTCATAAGTGCCTGCTACCTCATGCACTGAATTGACAAGAAACAACTGATGAGCATGCAATACTAAATTGATTCCAGGTTTCTCAACATCAACGGTATTCAGCTTCTTCCATTGCTAGCCTCACTAGTTGAGGCATGTAACACATGTGATTAATAAACCAACTCTACTCCTTGGGTCACTGATCTGAGGGCTTCTTATCTTAAGCTATGCAGTTCTTCCAGTCATTTCAGTGTTTAGAAACACTGAGGCTTATCTTATGCTCTTACAAGAGGACACTCGTGTCAGTAAACAGTCTGAAGACTCATTTGTGTTATAGTTCAACCTACAGTTTAGGGTCCTTATCCAACAGTTTCTATACTTGGATTGTTCTTATTCTCATGTTACTTGACTCCAATTTAATGAAATATAAACTGTATTCTATTTTCAGAAACTTTTTATCCCCTTCTTTCAACTTCATGAGTAACCTTAAAAATACAAATATACACATAAAGTTCACTGATTGCTATACCTTGTGCACAGCGTGCATTGCTTTCTTTCTATCTTTGGCCTTACATATAGCACGTTTAATGCCATGGTTGTCCATAAAGCCTTTCGGCCATAGTTCTGCAAGCTGCAAAAGAAACAGAAAAAACTTTCAACAATAGATTTAGCAGCCTTTAAAATGGACAAGTGGAAAATATCGAAGCATTCACAATGACCGAAATAAATTCAATTGAATGCAGAGCTGAAGGGAATCCAACAAATCCAGCTTCTATAAAGAACTGACGATAAATATGATTTCTACGCATACAATGTTACTAGATTAATATTTCATTAAAGCTAGAACCTAAAGCAATTATGGTTACAAAAGGTGATCAAAATAAATACTTGTATTTGGGTATAGTGCAAGTACTGAACATTCCCAAATGCATTTGGGGCAGAATTGGAAGAATCAGACCTAAACCGAAAACAGAAAGGGAATACCTCTGCATAAAGCTTGTGTGCATGAAGCCCTGGATCTTCCTCCATCCCCTAGAACAATATGATGAAGTACATATAAAATACACGGAAACGTAATGTAAACAAGGGTCAGGCTCCTCTT
Organism: Apium graveolens; assembly: GCF_009905375.1. NCBI lineage: Eukaryota > Viridiplantae > Streptophyta > Magnoliopsida > Apiales > Apiaceae > Apium > Apium graveolens. The sequence goes on from NC_133650.1 coordinate 154,774,324, forward strand.
AGAACCCTTAGCCTAAGAACCCTTAGAACCTAAACATCTTAGGTAAGAGTTCATCTGCAGAACTTTGCCTTATTTGTTAGGGTTCTGCAGCAGAATTCCGCAATTATATTTTGAAAACATTTTTAAGCATACACAACCACGCAAAAAACATGTATATAGGTTTAGATCATGATACTCTATTTAAAATTTAGGGTTTTGCACCAGAATTTGCCTTGTATTGTAATGGTTCTAAGGTCCTATTTTAAGGATTGGTTCTAAGTTGAGCGCACCCCATGTAAATAAATCTTTATATGTGAGTAACAAACTCATATAGTACTTCAATGTAAAAATCGTAAAGGTCGCAGATCTTGTCCTCTAATGCATCATCCATGCTAAACTTTCTTTTAAGGACTTCTTTATCTGCAGCAACATTTTCTTGAAAGTCATCAGATGCTCCACCTGTTTGCTCGAGAGCCTGAAGATGAGATAATTTGCACTCGAGATTATTTGGAAGATTAATAACATTACTTAAAAAATTAGGCACAATAGTCCAGCAGCCAAATACTAACAAATTTCCCTGATCAATTCTTTTACCATATCTAGTACACAGTAGTCAGAACTAAGAAAACGGAGGCTCGTAAGCGCTGATTGGAGTCATACCTTGGATTTGATCAAAGGGACACGAACTTTAACCATCTCACTAATCTCTTTCTTTATCTGCTGGAACCTAGAAGTTCTCTCCTGCTTTGCTGACAATCCCATGTCACTGAGGACTTTTAAATTTCTCTGCAGCGATAACATTTTGCATCAAGTCATTAAAATTTCCATTAGTGGAAGAGCGATGTTCAAATCATTACTTAAACAACTAAGGTTGAATGCACTGATTAATAGTCTTAAGCTAGTGGAAGGGGATGGTAGACTTGGGTAAAAACAGCACGGCTGCTGCATCACTTTTTCAACCCCACCAGATATAAATCCAATCCAACTATTGGTAAAAATTACATCGGGTGAAATTTAGAACTACGGTGCATCTTGGGTACCAGGCCCTGCAATTACTTTTGACAAAATTATATTCTACTGGCTCACATGCTGAATGTAAGCTGACTACTCGTTGCTATTGTGGATTAGATGTACCAGTGTGGACATCAACCAACTCAATATTCACTGGTGAAGGTTCACAGCGTATCCACTCTATGAAGTAATTAAATGTTGTTTGCATTCTTACTTTGATAAATTTTTGTAAATGCCAATTTGACTGATTTGGGTTTACTGTGGCATTTTTGCTTGGTAAAGTTTTCAAAGGTGGCGACAAAAATTATAAGGGAGCAGGAGAGTGTAATCAAAAGGGTAAAGTGAGAATGCTGGATTTCAATAAGCCAAAATCTTACAATTATATTATTGTATAAAAAACACAGAAATTTACCTTAATTATTATTATTACTTATTAGCGAAGTAGGGAGAATTCTCTTGTCATGTTGATTTCCTTCATTATTGATTAAATGTTGACTACATAAACAATTGTTATATTGTAAATGAATTAAGGCTTATGCCTTCATTATTTAATAAAATGAAAGTTTGAGATTATTTTATCATAAAAAGCAGCAATACATGCAGAGCCCGTTTTGAGAGCTCTCAAAAATCGCAAGTAGCTTAAAATGGGATGCTTAATAAGTGCCTCACAACCAAGTCAAAGCCATGTGTGTATAGACAAATCATGGTACAAAATCAAGCCCTTTTTTCCTGCTAAGTGAAATCAAACCTTTATAATGCATAACTAATCTAGATGCCAGTATTATATCTATATATATATATATATATTTTTATATTTATATATCCCCCATTTATTTGTTTCAACAGAGCAGGAGAGTAGATCTAACACAGAGTCCATGCTGTAGTTCTTCAAAACAGTTGCAAATATTACCTTTAGTGTCCTCAGTTGTATTAGGTGGCCAACTATGCTCATTAAACGGTTAAGCAAATCCTTTGATATTTTTCCTTGGGTTGAATGCTACAAATATCCAAGCATATGAATTTAGTACTTATGACATATGGATAACAAAGCCAATAAAATAATGGGGGTGACTGAGAGAAAGGAAAACAAATAAATGTCAAGAAATACAGTTCAAATCAGCATAAACCATCATCTATATATAAGAACTGTCATGTTAGCTAGTCTTAGTACCGCTAGTCTGGCAATTTTAGCAAGTTTAGGCTTTATTTCCGGAGGCATCCTTCTTTTGCTGGTCTGAGCCAAGTTATCAGCATCTGAAGCCTCTGTACTTGGAGGTCTTGCTGTCGTGACATGTATATGAAAAGCAAAATATCATCAGCTCTCGACATTATCATCCTTAAAAGTTTTTATTTACTAACTGGTTACGGAACATACATTCAGTAACCATCTGCTCCAACTCCTTGATGGCTTTTTCAAGCATTGTTGTTTTTGATTTAACACTAGAAACCTCCTTCCTCTGGACGTGTGGAACCTTCTGCACGGTTTATTTAGAAATTTTTATGTAACAAAAATTAGAGAGATTTCATAGAGAAAGTAACTACGACATGCTCACAGGTATGTAGATGTGTTCATTTTTAAGTGCTGCAAACAAAAGAGTCATTAGAAAAACAGGTGATTCAAGTACTTTTTCTGATAATATTCCTCATTTTTAATCAATATATAAGAGGAAAGAAAAAGAAAGGTAAGGAGGTAGCAATCTAATAAATAATATCAAGCCATATGTGAAGCATTGCTCAGACGATATTTTAGATTATTTCTAATTCTGCTGATTCACCAAATGGCTTTAGTCATATACTTACCGAAGATATCAATTCCTTGCAACACCTTCACAAGTCAGAAATAAAAACAAAAAAAAAGAAGTGAAAAAATACTGGTTAGGCAATCACCGTCCTAAGAATAATAAGACACTGATTTATGTTACCGTGCAGGTAGCAGCTGAGGCAATAACAAATAACAACCCAGTCGAGAGCTAATATTACATTACAAAGAGAAGTCTGATGATACCCAAATTGGCAGATGTGGTCCAGCGATGCATTTAAGCCCCCAACAATAGTAACAAAGACAAAAAAACCTCAAACTAAAAGGAGATTAATATTGACTATAATATCAAATTTGCATGCATTGCATTAAAAATTAATCAACGTAGAACAAAATCAAGCCCAAACAACAATTTCAAACAATGCAATGCATATAATTACAAAACGGGAATCCCTTAATATCACTGGGTGCATAAACTCGAGTATTTCTAAATTAACATAGGATGATCAACCTTTGTTGATATACAAATACTAATGCAAGTCGAAATAATTGAGACCTTTAAGTGAGGACAATATTCAAAATATAGAACTAATTATGAATCCTAAAATTTCTTCTATAAACCGTAAGCTTCTATGAGATCTAAATATTTTTTGAGCTGCCTGACATTAAAAAAATTATGTTTTCCTACTTTATACTTTATGGTATGTCACATCATGCACCATATCTATATATAGATGGAAGTTCAGAGCACCAGTATCATAAGTTGAGGTCTTTCGAGTAATGCTATTCTGCACCTTATTTGAGGCCAGACGTGATAGAGTATGTTATTTACTTATTTAAATTAAAAGCATTATATATATATATGAAATTAAACCATCTGCATATATTCATTGGTCATTTAAGTATGATACTTTAGACGATGCCTAAGCAACAAGGCAATAAGATCTGGACAGGTGTTTAAAAAGACTCTATGAAGATAGGATAGGAAGAGTTTCGGGGCTTTAGGTGTCTACGAAAGGGTTAAGCTATGTGTACTCATTTAAGGTTCTAAAAATTATTAGGCGGGTCTAGGTAGCTAAGGTTTTTTCTAGAAATTACTTGAATACAAACTGGATGCATTTTGGTATAATCATATAAATATATACTTATCATAATGATTTTCTGTAGATTTAATTTATCATGTAAAATCATTTATTGATTACTATAGATTAGTTATTAACTTATACTACACTAAAATAATGTTATTCTAGTATAAATACAATTATATACTTTGATATTATAGGGACAACGTTGGGTCTAGGCGAGGTGTAAAAAAAATATAATCAGCATGGCACCTTGTAGTGATAAACCCGAGGATTAATCAGACTAATCAGTGATTTTTAGAATGCTTATATTGAAGGATCGCAACATGTGAAAATCCATTGATACTTGGTGTGAAATATCAACTTTCTGTGCTTGCTTATAATATATTATATGATCTCAGATAACAATATCAATTAAGCACCACAGAATGATCTTCAAGATAAATTGTAATAACTTTTAAATAGGACAAGAGATGTTTTATAAAATTACTCACCGTAGCTTGCATAGGGTTCCTACCGTCAGAAAAGATGCTATCAGATTGTTCATGAATTCTGTTTTTTTCCCCCTGTTGAGCGGATTGCCCTACATCTTCACCACTGCCCAATGATATTCCGTATTGGGGTTTACATTGCGGAGAAGAGATATTTCCATTTATCAACTGATTTGACATATCAAAAATTGCATTTCCATCTTTCAATTTGCTACCATGGTTCTTTGCTGGGAGGACTCCGGCCTTGGCTTTTCCACCCTTCTCCTCTGTTAAGGGCTCACCACTTGTAACTCTCGATGAGGACTGATATAAAGCACTTTTCATAGTCACAGATTTCTTTTTAACATTGATTCCTGAAGAGCCTGACTGATTCTGAACTATCATCTCTTCGCTATTTACAGTTGGGAGAGCCACAACAAGAGTTGGATATGTAGAGTTTTTCTCCGTTGAAGTCGAAGACCTTACAGCAGCTTTCTTCCCTGCCAAATGTTTATTTGGAGCATTTCCTTCATCACTCCCCCCAGGAACTTTTGCCATGTCTTTCCTTTTCCGCTTCTTTTGTTGTTGGTGTGGTGATGTGGTAGGCTCATTTCTAATAGAAAAGAAAACAGAGTTAGGAGAAGAGAACAAAAAAATTTTAAGAAAGTCAAAACATCATCCAGAGGAAGAAAAAACTCAAAGTCAGTCAATTAAGATAGGCCTATGTGACTCTCAACTACATAGTTAAATACAATTCTATAATGCTCTGAAACGTTTAAGGATTTTAATACATGATTTTCCAAATGAAAAATATAAATAAATATGTCTAGATACATGTCCTAGATAAAACATACACAAAATAAAAACACATACTTTGTCACTTGTGAGCAAATAATAGGTCTAGATACATGTCCTAGATAAAACATACACAAAAAACAACATATACTTTGTCACTTATGAGCAAATCCGATTTGTCACGTGACTTCTGTGATAAAACCTAATTTGTGCAAATGTAAAAATACAAGATAAATAAAAAGAACGATTAAGTAGCAGCCAGAGTACATATCCAAACCAACACACATATATAACCTATCCAGACTGTTCAGAATTTAACTGCTACCAATCTAGAGCTACTTTGACTTGAATACTGGATTATTATTCATAGGGTTTGAGTGATGCCGTGCAATGCTATTAGTTTGCAAGTTACTGGATAATAAGTTATGATCAGGCTTCAATGTAAGATGGACCTGTCATGTAATCTTAGGAGTTAGGATACCCGTATCTGATACACTGAATCCTAAATTTGACAAGGACAAGGACCAAGGATGCAAGTGCAGCAGTTTGAGAGCAATAGCCTCGCAAAACTGTTACATAACTATCCCAAAATCTTTAGGTGTTGGGGAAAGCTACTATTTAAAATCTATATGTTTAATACCCCTTGCAAGCCTATGTTGAAATTGACCTGAAATCCCATTTAGGAACTCAAGAATATATCACTAGGAGCTCATTTATTGGAAAAATATGAAACCTTGGTGTTCAAATAACATTCATAATATACAGGCACTCAATCTCAAGACCTCTCCAAATACTGGGATTCTGATACCAGGATATCTGACCAACTCTCTCCAAACCTTACTGTATTGGGGACTAGTACATCTTTAACAAAAACTAAGACGTCCAGTGTCCAATTCTTTAAAAAAACAACTAAGAAGAAACTCTATACACAAGTAATGCATCATAACCTTATCAAGCATGTAATATTATAATATATGATGGTTATTATGTTCATTATTAGCAGTTTTTATAGAATATATAAAACTTAGTTTAGTTGATACAAATCAGTAAATTTTCATGTCATGAATAATCGCTCCGAAAAAGTATACAAGAGCAGGTAACTTGGTTAAGCTGAAGCAATTCACAGGAGGCACCTAAACATGTGCATAGTTTGAAAACTGAGCATGCCACTGGATGAAACTACAGCATTCATACACATAACACATGCACATTATTTAAAACAATTGCATATTATAATTTACAGCCTAACAATAAATGGCCAGGTAGCTTTCTTTTATAGGTTCTGGATTTCTCCGAACATAACCCTATGTGCTCTATTTTTCTTTTTTTCCTTTTTTCCCACTACCTCCACTAAAGATGAGCACATATTAATTTACATAGTAGAAATTGTCTGCATCCAAAAAAAATGATATCAACAAAACAAATAAAGAAGTGGACTACCAAGTTTGGGGTTTGACTTAAGAACAGTAAAAAATTAAAGAGCCTTAAGGTCATGAACTCTATTGACCTTCATCCTTAACTCCGCTAAACCTGCATATGATAACAGTGGCAATTTAGTAAAGGAGGGGTGGTTAAGTTCAGGGATGGTACAGACTACGAAATGTTACTGGATGTCTAGCATGAACCTTTTAGGTAGAGGTCATGGGTCTATTAAGAACCTAAGTTTACTTTATATCCCTGGATCAATAGAAAGAAGTGGCAGTTCTATAGAAAGATGTTGTATAATACTGGTAGTACAAGGTATAACATGGGGTGCTTAACATTGACCTTTTAGGCCAACTACCTCCTTGTTAGCATTTGGCAATTTAATATTATTTACGTTCTAAAGCACTGAAATAGCAATATAGGTTTGAGGAATACATCTCCTTCATCAACGAGTACTAGTTTAATGCTTAAATTATTCTTGTGACCAAAGAAATGAACTGTTTAAATTCCATTTTTTAAAGTCTACTAAGGCTACTGTTTTAGGATCAAGTCTTGTTCGTGTTAAATCACACATACCGGTCCAAACCTTGTTGGTCATGTTTTTCTGTTATGACCATGTGAAGATAATAGCAACACTTTATAAAAAGGATTAATGTCTGAAAATTTTCAAATGAATAGCATAAAGATTGTGAGATACTAACATGCGCTCCAATTTCCCGCGGTTAACAAAAAACCCGTCATGCTTTATTGCTGAGTTATCGACCTGGAAATATTCATCCTGCATCATTAATAATATTTGCTTTTTAGAAAGGTACAGTTGGCTGAACTTGGTTCTGGTCATTGCCCATTCTCTTTATCAACAACAACTGATGCTACACAAGTCCATGTACTACAAAGTGCGGAGAAAAAATTGTGAATACTAACCAGTTCAGCATCATCTATGAAAGAATCTTCAGTGTCGTATTCATCATCGTCAGGAACATCATTTAGATCTTCCTCATCACTACTATTCTTTCCCTGGAAAATTCATGGTATCAATTTATAGCATTTGAGGGCATAGCATGATATAGAACGCATTGCTCATGTATTGTGCATACAGATTCCTCATAGATACTTATGCTGATTAACTACGCCAAAGCTAGTACATAGGAAATAAAACATATAATAACATACGCACTTACCATATATAACCGCTCAATCTTCTCAATTACAGCACTGAACCGACTTGCAGGGGGTGCATCATTGGCATCATCTTCAGGAGGCTGTCCCTGCAAAACCAAATTCAAGTAACAATGAAGTTGTTCGCAGTATAGCATATCTTCAACAACTTTTTCTCACATACAGACACTTGTGGTAGAAAAAGGAATTTTGATATTACACAAAAGATATGCTTTAAAGATGTAAAGATATAAAGATAGGTCATTAATTCTAATTAGAGTTAATGGAAATTTACTATCACACGAAAGAATATGCTTCAAAATAAGATAAAAAGATTGGATCATAAATTCTAGTCAGAATTAAAAACACTCAAAAGTGGAGATTGGACGCGAGAAGGATTCACCAAATTAGAAGTGACAAAGCCTCACACGATAACATAGACAAAACCCAAAAATCACAGAGAAGCTCAGTTGACGTAAATATGCTTAGTTTAATGAGATTTTATCGTTTCAAAGAGACGTATTCAATTTTATCGAGATTTGACAAGGTTCTTAACCAACCGGAAGTTAACATCATTCCGAAACCAGCACTCATAAAACCCAAAATCACCACCCGTAATCCAAACACTCAAAACTACCATACAACACATTAAATTATCACGTAAATTCACATAACACACCAATTCAATTCATAGAAATTACAAAAACACAACAGATCACATTTTTGGAAATAAAAGAATTCAGTTAAACCAACCAAAATCCAGAATTCAATCGAAGTTTCCACAAATTCAACTCCAAAACACATAAAAATAAAATAACACGATTGACAAGAAATACTGACCGGATCAACGGGAGGCTCGACAACAGGTTTGTCAACAATTGGCAGCTCTTTGGCAGGAGATTTGACTTTGGAAGCAGCTCGATTAGCGTCCTTGACAAGCTTCTTCCAAGACACAATCGTCGTCTCTCCAGGCCTCAACTCAACTTGAAATCTCTGGCGGCCACCGTCGGTCAAAACCCTCGGTAATTCACTTCCGCCGGCGGCAGTGCCACTGCCTCCGCCTTCCTCCATTTATAAACCTAGGGTTTGGATAAATAGCTGTGAATTGCAGAGAGATTATATAAGAGAGATTGAATTGAATTGTAAATTCGGTTAGAGATGCGCGGGATTGTAAAGTGTGTGTGTGTCTCTGTGTGGGGTTTTTTTAATCCTGCATTTCCATTTCTCCCGACGCCTTGTTATTTTGTTTGTTTTTTTAACCATAATAATAATTTAATAGATATAATCCTCTGTGTACTAGAGTAAATTTTAGGCCATTGCAGTATTGGATTAGATTGGAGTCCAGTTCTGAATTTTACTCAGGTTGGAGCAAGTCCAATTATTTTTTTATTTAAATAAAAAAACGAAATTTCAATTCCAACTTATTCTTTGGTTAGGCTCATTTTGTGTATTAGATATGAATTTTTTTCATTCTAAATTGATATGATGCTCGGTCGACTGTTTTTTATAAAATCTGATATTCATTTCTTATACCAATGTAAAATCAGATTTAATATCTTAGCGGATGGGTTTCAGAAAGTGGAATGAGTTATCAAATTAAATTTCATTATTTTATTTTATTTATAAAATTAAATACAATCTTAAAACATATATCTTGAATATCATGTTGTTTAATCTTAATTAAATTATGCTTATTTTTATTTAATACAAGTTAGTAATATTTTATTTGTTTTAAAAATTATAAATTAATATTAAAATTTTAAATTTTTTAATCACTTATATTTAATTTTTTAGATTGTATAACAACCTAAATTCGATATATGCAATACATAAAAGTTTGATTTAATCAATGAATCAAAATTTTTTAAATTAAACATATTTTATCCCAACACCGAACCAAACACATAATATCATAAATGATTCCTCAGCCTCATATCAACTTAACACTTAACGTGATTCTTTATTCCAAACTTATACCGTTTTTTGAAACAAACGACTTCCAAAGTCTTTCTTAGAGACACAATACACTCCCACATAATCTATACTATTATATTAAAGACGAACATTAAAATTTAGTTATTGGTATTTGATCATTTAATCTAGAACCGTCAAATTAAATTGAGAATTGTTGGATATAATTTTAAAAATTATTATTCAAGTGATATATGATCAAATCTTACAAGTAACATATTATTAAAATTATAATTTATAATATATAATGATAAAAATAATCGTGCATCGTCCGGCTTATATACTAGTATTTTATAATATATTAATAGTAATTCATCCACTTTCTTTCTCTTTCTCTCTTTTTATCAACCTTTTCTAAAATTTATTATTATAATAACAATAAGTAGTGAGTATAGGAATTATTGCTAGAGTTAAAATAGAAAATGATATTATAAATCACCAAGATTCATTATTTTAAAATATTTATAAACAATCAATTAAGATATCATTGGACTTGCATTTGTATATCATGTACAATCACTGAATCACGATTCTTTTAATACTTATTAAAAATATCTTAGTTGTAATTAATTTCTTAAAATTATTAGTTTTTTTGTATTTGGTTGGTTTTCGCGTCAGTTTGGTATAATACTAGATTTGTATCAGTGTTATGCACCGGAATGAACGCGGGTTGTGTTAGCCAGATTAAAAGGAAAAAAAAATAAATCAACCCAATTAATTTGGTTTAAAAAAATTGAGTCCATTAATCGAAAAATATTTTTTTGACCCAATCCTTGTATTTATATAGGTTGCTTCAGGTTGGGCTGATTTGGACTAATTTCTTATTATATTATGCTAAAATACTCACCCCCAATAACAATTCAACATAAAATTAAAAATTATAATCCAAATTTCAACTACTAATTCCGCAAATGTAAAAATATTATAATAGTTCACAATGTCAACATCACAAAATCATTAATTTAAAGTTTAAAATTAGAGCAATTTAAAATCTATATTTAAATAACATGGTTAGTCATAATATGATATCTGACTGATGAGTTATTCGTCAATATTGTTAATCGAAGAATTTTTCATTTTCCATGTGTGAAGATACAAATAAATGAATACTAAAATCAACAACAATACAATAATCGATTATAAGGTGTAATTATTTTTAGAATATATTTATCTGTGTAAAAACGAAGATTAAAATAAATTAATAGTTTACTAGTTTATATAGTTCATCAATCAAATATTTAAACGTATATCATCATGCTGAGATGAGATAGGTTAAATGTGCTGAGATGAGGTAACATATAATGGATTTGAAATAGACTAAATATGTAGTGGGCTAAATTTATAATGGGCTTATAAGTTAATTATATTACGGGTTGGGTAATGGTTGAAATTTGTTAAACCTTAACTCAACTCAACATGTTCGTGTTAAAAAATGAACTTATTAATACTTCGATTTCGAACGGTTAGGATTAATCGGCTCAAAAAAGGGCGGGTTAGGTCAGTTTGAGGATTAATTGGGTTTTTGTTCACCCCTACCATGCGCGATTACAATAATTTATATATATTAAGATGTTAAATTTTAATTAAAAAATAAGATTATTTTAAAAAATATTAAAGATATATTACATAAACTTTATAATTATTAAAGATATTAGATATATTTTATTAACTACTGAAATATAAATAATAGATATATAAGTTTAATTCAGAAAAAAAATGTCATAAGTCAAAATCTCTAATTTTGACAAGAAAAATAAAAAAATGTGATAAATTATATTTTGAGAATTACGTTTCGAAATATTTTGTTAGTGGTCAATGAGTTGAGTTCTCAGAATCAACCAATACCAAATTGTTATTATTTGAATTTGCAATTTAGTGATTAATAATGAGAATTTATTATAGGGTATGTAAATTATTCGTTATTTATCTTTAATATACTATATTATTAACATTGTTATTACTCTTTATTCTTATTAACAATCCAACTTTCCCATACAAGTTTTATTGTTATTATATTTAGTTGAATTGAAAGATTGTTTGGATCATTTAAAATATATAGCTTAATTTTCTTCTACATATAAATTATAGTGAAGAAAATGTGTTTGTTTTAGTATAGATTAATATAAATTAGTGATTGGGGTGTTATTTTAGCAATATTTGACAAATTTTGATGTTGGTGACTTAATATTTTATTTTTTTCAAAATTAATTAATCTAATTAGTAATGTATTTGTAAATTGATATCTATAAAAAAACACATACGGTAGTAATAAAAAAATATTAATTTGGATTATAAAATTAAGTGTAAATTATATTCTGAAAATAAAATTGAATTATAAAATAAGAAAAAATAATTATTGGAAATGTGTAAAACATTTTTTAGGATAATATTATTGAGAATAAGATGCGGAAAATATTTTAACTAGAGATTATCAAGCTAGAGTTTATATTGAGTTGACGGGTGTTTATTTTGGTATTAACACAAATAATATTAATTTAGTTCCCTGGCATTTGTTTTATTATTTTTTATTTTATATATTATTTTAAAATTAGCTGATAACCATTTCTAAACAAAATAATGTGAACTAAGATTAAAAAATAGATGAAAGACGATGATGAAAGATAATAAGTGGAGGTTGTAATTATATAGAACGAAAAGAGAAGGAATATATGAGAAATGCAGAATTGTGGTGGATTTTATTATAATTAATTAAAAAGAGAAAGTAAATTAAATTAATTTATGTTTTGCCACAAGAAAAAAAAATATTATCAACTTTTTAAATCATTTAAAAGTACATGTTCAGATTCCTAGTGACCATCTCCCATTCGCTAAATACGTTCAGTTATGAAACAACTATGTTGTAACACCCCCAAATCCGACGTTGGGGATCTGGTTGTCACGAGTTTCATTTTCATTAATAACACTTAATCTTGAATCAACAACTAACTACTGCATGTTGACCCCACAATATACTCATTCACACAAAATAAGTTATAGTCCCAGAGATAAACTGAAATAAGTACAAGTCATATGATCCACAATTTATAAGTTATTACAACTCAAAAGGATTTCTTAGTAAAATTACATGTTCCTTGCCATTATATTACATGATTCATAATTATACATAAGTCTGGTACACCAAAAGTTGAAAGTCTAACCTATTGGTAATTCCTACCTCAGATATAACGGCATCAACGTCTACAGGAAACTGCAAAATATTTTCTATCCGCTTGTGAATTGGGAGCTTGGTCATGTTCATCTTGTCTAACTGTTGTTGTGTGATATATAAAATAAATCAAGGGTGAACAACACATCCCACCAAAATAACATATAATTGATCAACAATATGAACATTTTCATAGTATTTCTAAAATTCCTTGTCATGCAAATATGAACCAAGTTCAATATCTTAATATGATGAAGCCGTAAAATATTTCAATATATATTATTTTCATAAACAGAGTTCCAATATATATCAAAAGATGAAGTTACAAGTTATCTCAATATATATCTTTCCGTAATCACTGAAAATCTATGTTATGCAAGTATAAGCAGAGTTTTAAATTTCAACTGTATAATATAACGTTACAAGTTGATCACATATATCTAACATTGTCTTAACGTTTTTCTGAAAATCTTTATAGTATAAAGTACGAACGAAATCTCAACATATGTAGCATATAAAGAAATGTTACAAGATAATTCAACTATATTTTTTTTCGTGAAAAACCACTGAAAACCTTTGTTATGTTATCTGTTAGGTCACACACACTGTAGAGGGGGGTGAATACAGTGTATAGCACAATCAAATCGAACTTTAATAACTCAAGTAACAGAAAACAAACTTTATTCAAAACAATAAACTCTGTTACAGTATGGAACTGACCTCTCTCAGTGATGAACAAATATCACGAGAGATGCTAGGGTTACAATTAATAATCTTCTCAATTATGAACACTTATAGTGTAAACCCTATGTATGTGTTTATATACTACACAGTTACAAGATAATCGCTAATTGATATGAAATATAATTCTGCTTCCTAAAATATATCAATCAGATATCTTTTCTTCCAAATATTCTATTCTTCATAGAATTCCTTCTTTATGCATATCTCTTCTTATGTTTGTCTCGATCTTCTCTTCCTGTGAATCAGCTGCCTTCCTTATCTGAATATTTCCTTTAAGTCCTGATATTAGCTTCTGAAAAATATCTTCTGAACCTTAAGTACTGATGACTTAATTTCTGACATCAGTATAAGTGCTGATTTCAGTTAAGTACTGATTTGTCCTGTTTAAGTAAGATCTGTAAACTAAACATAAATCACATTAGTCATGGCATTATAAAATATATCTAACAATCTCCCCCAACTTGTAAATTAGCATAATATACAAGTTAACAGATATTTGATGATGTCAAAAATATTAAGTACAAATGCATGAGAATTTGACTAGATAACTACAACTTACAGTCCTTAAAGCTTTACCAATCTTTAACTTCTGATAACAACTTCAGTCTGTATTCATACCAGAATTTAAGTAGTTGTAGATCTTGACTTGGCTTCATCTTCTGATCTTTCTGATGTCAGTAGTTATTCTGAGATAGTTCTTCAACAAACATCTCTCAGCATATCTGAGTTCATCAATCATCCTCCTTTTAGCATCTTTAAGTTCTGCAGAATCTTCACCGGTTTGAAAAATTGCAGCCCTGAGATCATTAATTTTAGCTTTCTTTATGTCCTGATCCAGTCTAATCAAATATGCCTTGTCAGACTCAAGATTGAATTCCACAGCCCTGTAACCCAGAAACGTAGTTATAATCTTAGCAGAGTTGGGCTTCATCTCAACAATATCACCATTGTGATCTCTGTACTTTGGAAAATATGTGCTGTCAGACTTAACAGAATAAAGCCTTTTCTGTCTCTGAATCTGATTCTTCAAATAGTTTGCAGAACTTTCTGTTATTTTGTCATTCACTTGAAGTAAGAATAATACATGTTCCAGTTCTTTAAAATACTTCAGTGGAATGACATTTTCCCTTATATGATAAACCCTACCATCTGTCATGAAGTACAACAAGATGTGTTCTTTCAAGTAGGTATGGTAAACCATTTGTACAGATTCTAGTTGATTCAATCTCTCAGGAGTTGCTCTAATACCTGGTTCACTTAAGGAAGTTGGATCGTTGGTTGTGTTCTGTATTCTTCTTTCATCAGCACTTCCCAATCCAGTTTTATCTCTTGCTTCCTTTCCATTAACCACTCTTGCTTCAAAACCACTTGCAGCAGTCTCAAAGGTTGAGTCTGTTTGGCTTTAGTGAATCCTGGTAGGAGTATCTTCGAAGGTTTAACCTGAGCAATGTCAGAGGTTTCCTTTGATTTATCTTCTGATATCAAGTTAACTTGAGCTATGTCAGAGGTTACTTGCTTCTTTGAGATATCAGAACTAACTATCTCTTGACTCTGAACAACTTGAGCCATGTCAGAGGTTGTCTTAGAAACTTTTCTTGAAGTCAGAGCAAGATCATCATCTTCATCAGTAATTTCTTCATTCACAGGAGGCACATAAACCTTGATAGGTTCACCAACTTTCTCTTTGCCCTTGGACCTTGGATCTATCTGCAGTTGTGATTTAGCTTTGGTTGCTTCAGGATTTGTCCTTTCTTTTATCACAATGCCTTTGAGCTTTGAAAGTTTCTTTTTACCAGAAGCTTCAGATTTAGATTTGACTTTTTCTGATTTAAGTCTAGCTTCTTCTTCCATCAGACTCTCCAAGTCCATTCCTGGAATTTCCTTAAGAAATAACTGTCTTGACATTTCTTCATCAAGATCCAAAAGTTCATCAGAACTTATCCTTTTACCAGTAGCAGAAGTAATTCTTTTTCCAGCATCAGAACTTGTCCTGTGACTTGTAATTCCAGCTCCTCTTGATGAGAAACTTCTACCTTGACCATGACCTCCACCCATTCCAGAGTTTCCCTGGTCATCTTTTTCATCATCCTTCCCCTTCAGTGTCTTATCAGTTTTGCATTTAGACTTAATTACTTTCTCCCCCTTTTTGGCATCAGCAGGTAACATAAGAGAGACAAGCAATTCCACTAAGGCTTGGATGTCATCGAGTTGAGATTGCTGAGAAGCTTGAATTTTCAAAATATCATCAATCTGAGATTGTTGCTTCTCTTGGGTCTTCTCAATATAAGCAACTTTGTCAAAGGTAGGTTGGAAGAATTTTTTTCTTATCAAGTTTCCTAGTCATATCTTGCTTGAGCAATTCTTCCTTAACTTGACGTAACTCTGCATGAGTTGTTGAATGGAGACCTTGCAGATGTCTAGTACTCAATGCAGTGACTCGAAGCTGTGTCTTGAAATCATCATTAATTAACATTTCATCAGCTTTTGCCAAGTGCTCAGCAAGAATCTTTTCAGAGGGAACAAAGGTAACTGAGTTCCATTCCTTAGTCCAATCCTGTCCTCGAGGAGTTTCACTCCAAGGTACTGGTGCGTCTCCTCGTACAAACTTCTTGACTAGTTCAGATTTAGAAACAGTTTGTGGAGGTGTATGTCCTGAAGGACCTGCTTCATCAGCATCTGCATTTGGAGCAGCATCACCAGTATCATCAGCATTTACAGCATCAAAACTTACAGAATCAGCATTTTCTGATAAAACAACAGTATGAGAAGCAATCGAGGCTTCAGCATCATCCTCTAAATGCTGATATGTTTCGAAGTTCTGATCAACAGCCATATCCTGATGCTCACCTATATTCTGCTCATCAACATCTAGATGCAGAGAAGGTGTAGTAGACAATTCTGGAGTTTGAGTAGCATCAGTAACAGGTGTTGTTGATGGATTAATTACTGTTGGAGCTTCTAAGTAGAGAACCTCAGGCACAACCAGGTTTTGAATATCAATTTCAGCACTTGTGCCTGGGTCTACAGGAGATACAGGAGACACAGATGGTGTGTTTGCCTTGTCTGTAGCAGCTTCCTGAGGTGGAGACAAGGAAGAAGGAGATGCAGTAGCTTCAGCAAATTCTGGTTCTTTCGAGATCAGAGATTTCTGATCTCCTTCATTAGCTGCTGCTTTCTCATCATCTGAAGCTGGCCTTTTAGCTCTCTGTTTCTTGTATCTCTTTGAAGGTGGGGATTCCTTGGGAGGTTCAGCAAAAGTCATTCTTCTAAGCCTTTTGAGAAGCTTAGATCCCCCAATTCCAGAATCCTTCTGAGAAGGAACCTTCTCAGCTTCTTTAATAACAGGTTCTGATGCAGAAACATGTTCCTCACTATCAAACTCATCTCTCAGAACAATCCTCCTTCTCTTCTGAGGTGTCTGAGGAACAGTCTTTGTCCTCTTGGGCTTGGAAGATGAAGGCTTCACAGTAGGTGCTGAGGATGAAGGTTGAGCTGTCTGTGAAGTTGTGAGATATGATTTGAGATATGTTCTGAGGGAGGGTTGAGGTATAGATGTATAGATGGTTGATGTGGTGTTTGGGATGTGGTGGTTGGTTGCACATTAGGTTAAACAGATCTATAGGTTTCAGGATCAGCATTTATCAAGATCTGTTTTACAGATTGAGGAATCTGTAAAGGTCTAACCACCTTTTTCTTAAGGTCAGCATTTACCAAGTCATTAAAGGCTCGTTTTGCAATTTTAAAGGGTGGATATAAAGAACTAGCTAGTTGAGGGGCATCAGCACAGCAAAATATATATATAAGCTGACAGAATCTAGCAAAGTAAACTACATTTCTATCCTCTGTCATCCTATCCCCTATGAAACCTATCACAGCACTTGCAAAATCAAAATGAGTTTGGTTAATAATAGCATACCCGATGTGCTGACTCATTATTGGAATGGCAACAAAGTTTGAACACTTATTCCCGAAGGCTTTAGTGATGCAGTCGAAGAAGAAGCTCCATTCCTTTCTGATATGTGCCCGTTTCAACTGTCCAAGCTTAGCCAAACTCTTTTCATACCCCAAACTGTCCATTAACTCTTGTAGAGCTGATTCCTCCGGTGTTGAAAAAGTACATCCTTCTGGTAAATGTAAGGCCTTGCGAATTGTACCAGGAGTTACCACATGTTCAGAATCATCCACTTCAAAAACAATACTGGGAGTACCAGTTACCCCACCATTATCAAAATGCCCAGTCCGCCAAAACGTCAGAACTTGTTGGCTTGAAAAGACTGAAGGCTGGGTCAATGCATACCCAATTTCACTGTGTGCAAGAAGATCTTGCACCAAATGCAACTCAGATGGAGCTTCATCATGATCGAGAATTGCAGCATAGTTATTTGGAACAAACTTAGCTCCATCAATGATCAAATCCTTAGGTGCCATGAGAAAAATCGAAAATTAAGAGTGCCTGTTAGGTGTTTGACAAAATATCTGTATGAAAAAAAAATAACGTCAGGAGATGAGAGAGAGTAAAAGCAAAGAAAGAGAGATAAAGTATAAAAGTAAATAAAAGATTGGATAATCTTCTCTCTCTCTTACTTATACTTGGTAAAAAAAAATATAACCGTTGGACTGCTGTCAGACATGCAGCAATAATGAATAGTTAATGAGCACGGGAAAATAGTAATCATGACTTATTACATGCAGGTTTTCAAGGAAAAACCGTTCCACTTACCCAGTAATCCCATTAATTGAGGTAAGTCAGTTTTAATTCAAAATTTAAATTGTTCCCACTTATTCAATTATTTTCACTGCAAAACCAATATTCTGAAAATAAATTTCAAGTGTGAGAATGACCAAAGTAAATCAAGTAAACAAGTACTGATACTTTAAAGTCAGAACTTAATTTAAATCAATGATTAAAATGATCATCAGAACATAGATATATCAGGATTTTACAGTGCATTTAAATGTGCAAACATCTCAGAGACAGAATCTTGTAAAAATAAGAAATTTCATTAATATATTAAGAGAATACATTCATGAAATTGAAATTACATCAGAGAATTACAAGACTGTCCTAAGCTTCTAATCCTAACATCAACAGCCTTAGTCCTAGCTCAAGAAGCAGGGCAAAGCTGACGATGAAGAAAAACAGGAAGAAGAAAATAAGTTATTTCTTCTTCCTACTTTTTATAAAAAGAATAGCGAGTCTGATGATTCGCTCTTGCTGGCGGAGAGCTTCCAGTCTTTCCTCCTCCAATCGCTCCAGATGGCGATGGTAGTCCATGTAAAAGAACAGGAGGTGTGTGAGAACCTCCTGGGGAACCGATTCCCAAATCTCATCAGGAATGACAGTCATGTGCCATTCCTGCTGCCATCCCTCACGGCTTAACTCCATGTTGAAGGTCTCATAGTTTAAAAACATATTGTAGTTAACCATGATGTTGTGTATATGAGGTAAAAGAGAGTAAGTGTTTGAGGAAGGGAATGATGTTTAGCTGGAAGGAGGTGTTTGTTTATATAGGCAATAGAATGCCAGGAGATGCATGGATAATTTAATGCGGACAGGTAGAAATAATTCTACCCCGTCTCCCTAGACTGGGAAGACGAAAAACAGTCATTGAAAGTGTAAGACAGGGTTTAATGCGCACAAGAAACAAGTAAAAATTACTGTGCATGTACGTGTTCTACTAACCCTAATTAGATTGACTGTTAATATTCTACCCAAACATATTCTGATTGAAAAAGAGAATGTTTCAAATTGTAACCACAAATAAGTCAAGTAAAGGATCAGAATTTAATATCAGAACTTAGACTTATATCAGAACTTAACAGTCATCAGAACATGATTTCTTAACTTGAAAAATGAATGCCTATCTCCGTAATTCTTCACCCAGATTCTGATATCAATTCTTCAGAACTTAATCATCAGAACATTCAACAGAACCTGTCCTCAGAATTTATGCAATCTGACACATAAACTGTTCATCTACAACAACATGGATCACCACAGAAATTTTCATCATTCATATGGAGTGTTAGTGTGTGTATTAAGCTAAATATCAGAAAAAGAGTAAAGTCTGATTCACTTCAGAACATCTTAGAAATAAGGCATAACTAAAAATTTACTGAAAATCTGTCATTATTCTGAAGCCTACTATTGAATGAGTTCATGCTTGAGTCCACCTCAACTGTTTTGTGCTAATTTTGTGCATCTTTTTAAATTCCATTTTACAGTGGCTTCTCAGTGTAATTGAGTCACGACTGCTTATCAGAATTTATGCTATTATCAGAGTATTTCTCCAGTAATCATAGAGTGTGAAAAGTCACCAAGAAAAATATTTATTTGCTTTTCTGATGCATATTACTTAATACCAGCAATGCACTTGGGTCGTCCCTTCCACATTTTTACTCTAGATCTCAAAGGAGTGCCTGATTTTTATTTCTTTTTCTTTTCCCTTTTCTTTTGATAAGAGAAGTTTATCAGCACTTAGTACATTCAACAGATTTACTAGCATCAGAACTTAACAGATGAGAAGCATTATTCTAGTTTTTGACTTATTAATAAGATAGACAAAGTAAACTCAACTAAGCTCAATATCATAATTTGCTTGTGTCAATAGATTTCCACAGAAATAATTACTTATAATATGGGATCTCTAGTATATTGAAGACTACTAGGTCAGCTTGTAGCACAATTATCCTCATAGGATTGAATAGTTACATAAACAGACATATCACTATCAGAGTTTAGAAAGTCACATTAGACAACAGTCAGTACTTATGCAATTTTCAATTAAGCACAGAATACACAAAGAGAGTAATTTCTATAAATACTGATCATAAAGTCTGATGCATCTGAAAAAACTAAGCAGATTTAGAGAAAGAACCTGAAACCATTCCAAGTTCATTTACCAATCTTGTAAAAGTAGCTTCACACAGTGGTTTTGTGAAGATATCTACTAGTTGTTGATCTGTTGGAATAAAGTGCAATTCCACTGTACCATCATCCACATGTTCCCTTATGAAGTGGTACCTAATGCTGATGTGCTTTGTCATTGAGTGTTGAACTGGATTACCTGTCATAGCAATAGCACTTTGATTATCACAGTAAATAGGGATTTTAAAATATGTTAACCCATAATCCAGTAACTGATTCTTCATCCAAAGAATCTGTGCACAGCAGCTTCCTGCAGCAATGTACTCTGCTTTTGCAGTTAATGTGGAAATTGACTTTTGTTTCTTGCTAAACCAAGAAACCAATCTGCCTCCAAGAAATTGGCAGCTTCCACTTATGCTTTTCTTGTCAATTTTGCAACCTGCAAAATCTCTGTAATCAGTAATATCCACTGATTTACCAGTATCCTTATCCAGTTTTGTTGCAGTGGCCATGGGAGTGGATGTACTTGAACAATCTTGCATCCCAAATTTCTTCAGCAAAGTTCTGGTGTACTTGGTTTGACAAATAAAAGTGCCTTCTTCATTCTGCTTGACTTGAAGGCCCAGAAAATAGCTAAGTTCCCCCATCATACTCATTTGATACCTTGACTGCATCAGTTTGGCAAACTTCTTGCAAAGTCTGTCATTTGTAGAACCAAAGATGATATCATCAACATATATCTGAACCAGAAGTAAGTCCTTTCCATGGTTGAGGTAGAACAGTGTTTTGTCTATAGTTCCTCTGTTAAATCCACTTTCCAGAAGAAACTGAGCTAAAGTCTCATACCATGCTCTTGGAGCTTGCTTAAGGCCATAGAGTACTTTATCAAGCCTGTAGACATAATCTGGATATTGGGGATCTACAAAGCCTGGAGGTTGTTCAACATATACTTCTTCCTCCAATTCTCCATTGAGAAAAACACTTTTCACATCCATTTGAAAGACAGTAAACTTTTTGTGAGCAGCATAAGCCAAAAATATCCTTATGGCTTCCAATCTAGCAACTGGTGCAAATGTTTCATCATAATCAATTCACTCCTGTTGAGAATATCCTTTTGCAACCAGCCTTGCCTTATTCCTTGTAATTATGCCATCACTATCAGTTTTGTTTCTAAATACCCACTTTGTACCAACAACAGATCTGTTCTTTGGTCTTGGCACTAGGGTCCAGACTTTGTTTCTTTCAAATTCATTTAACTCTTCCTGTATTGCTTGTACCCAATCAGCATCTTGAAGAGCTTCTTCCACTTTCTTTGGCTCAGTCTGAGAAAGAAAAGAATTGTAAAGGCATTCACTTGAAGTAGCTGTTCTAGTTCTGACACCTGCATCAGGATTTCCAATTATCAAATCAGGTGTATGTGATTTAGTCCACTTCCTTGCAGATGGAAGGTTTTCTCTAGAACTGGATGCTCCCCCATGATCCATGCTATCTTCATTAGCATTTTCTGATGCTCCCCCTGAAACTATGCTCTCTGTGTTGGATTCTTCAGAATTTAGATTTTCAGAACTATCAGAACTTGGCTTATCAGAACTTGATGAGTCAGAACTTGAAGAGCCAGTTGTCTGTTCTGATGCTTCTTGAGATGTGGTTGTCTCTTCAGTATGCTCCCCCTACACAGGTGCATTTTCCTTTGGCATAGTCACCACAGTTTCAATAACATCAGAGCTTAATCCATCAGAGTTTGCAGTATCAGAATTTAGACTGTCAGGATTTTCAGTATCAGAATTTAAGTCTTCATTTTCAAATCTCAGCTGCTCATGATCATTGAAGTCTTCAAGCCCAGTAACCTTCTTATCATCAAAGGAGACATTAATAGATTCCATGACCATTCGTGTTCTCAAGTTATAGACTCTGAAGGCTTTTGTGGAAAGTGGATACCCAACAAAAATTCCTTCATCAGCTTTTAAATCAAATTTGGACAGCTGTTCAGGGTGAGTCTTAAGAACAAAACACTTGCATCCAAACACGTGAAAATACTTCAGATTTGGCTTCTTTTTCTTCACCATCTCATATGGTGTCTTTCCATGTTTGTTAATTAGTGTTGCATTCTGAGTAAAACAAGCAGTCTGCACAGCTTCAGCCCAGAAATAGGTTGGAAACTTTGCTTCATCAAGCATTGTTCGTGCAGCTTTAATAAGAGTTCTATTCTTTCTTTCAACAACTCCATTTTGCTGTGGAGTTCCAGGAGCAGAGAATTCCTGCTTGATTCCATGGTTTTTGCAGAACTCTTCCATTATCAGATTCTTGAACTCAGTACCATTATCACTCCTTATTATTTTCACAGAATCTTTGACCAATTTATCCAGTTGCCTGACATGATCAATCAAGATAGATGCAGTTTCACTTTTTGAGTGCAAGAAATACACCCATGTATATCTGGTGAACTCATCCACTATGACCATAGCATATTTCTTCTTTGCAATAGACATGACATTTACTGGACCAAATAGATCAACATGTAGAAGGTGATAACGCTCAAGAATTGATGATTCAGTCTTGCTCTTGAATGAGGATTTCCTTTGTTTAGCCTTCTGACAAGAATCACAAAGACCATCAGGAGCAAATACTGACTTTGGCAGTCCTCTCACGAGATCTTTCCTGACCAACTCATTTATATTGTTAAAATTTAAATGAGAGAGTTTCTTGTGCCAATTCCAGCTTTCTTCAATTGATGCTCTACTCATCAGACAGATTGCAGAACCAACAATACATGTTGAAAGCTTGGCTTCAAAGATGTTACCATACCTGTATCCTTTCAAAACAACTTTGCCTGTAGATTTACTTACAACTTCACAGTGTTCTTCAAAGAAATCCACATGATAACCTCTATCACAGATTTGACTGACACTCAGCAGATTGTGTTTAAGTCCTGAGACCAGAGCTACTTCCTTAATGATGACATTCCCAAGATTGATATTGCCATATCCCAATGTTTTTCCAATGTTGCCATCTCCATAAGAAACACTTGGGCCAGCCTTCTCCACAAAGTCTGATAGCAGGGCTTTATTTCCAGTCATATGTCCTGAACATCCACTGTCCAGAACTAGGATGTTTTTTCTGTTGCCCTGCAATCACAAAGACCACTAATGATTAGTTTTAAGGACCCAAACATGCTTGGATCCTTTGGCCTTATTAAGTCTGTTAACATTTGCAGCGGACTTAGCATCAGAGTTTATGTTAACATTTTTCTTATCAGAATTTACACTATCAGACTTTGAATCAGAACTTACACTAGAAGGAACAATGGTAACTTTCTTTAAAAAAGGTTTTATTTGATAATAATCATAGTACAAACTATGATATTCCTTACAAGTATAAATGGAATGCCATAAACGACCACAATGAAAACAAGAATTTTGTGGCTTATATCTAACAGACTGACTCTTAACTCCTGACTTTGAAGGTAAGGAGTTTATGTTCTTATTCTTCCTGCAAAAAGAAGCCAGATGGTTAGAACTTCCACAGTTATGACATGTTTTTCTAGGAGCATCAGGAACAGGCTTATAATCATTGCTTTTATTCACACCTTCCTTTCCATTCCTATTTTTCCTAGGTGATTTTACCTTGTTTGCATTCTTAACTTCTTTCAGCTTATACTTAAGCTGCTTCTTTGTCATTAAGCCTGCGTTTACTTCAGTTGTCTTTTTCTGTTTTAGTTTGTCAGAAGTTAATTCCTTCTTAACTTCTGATTTCTCAATATCAGACTTTACAGCTACAAACTTAACAGGTTTTAACTTAGGCTTTTGTTTAACAACTACAGGCTTAATATCTACAGTTCCTTTATCATTATTATCCTCTCCATAACCTAAGCCCTCTTTCCAGTTTTCACTACTTAACAAATTCTGAGTTGTTCTGCCAGAGTTAGTCCAAGTCCTGATAATCTCTCTTTCCTTTTCTAACTCAGCTTTTAGAGATTCATTTATTTTAAGCACTTCATCCCTAACATAGAAAGCATCATCTCTATCTTTCTGAGTTTGATGGAACATGACTAACTCTTTTTCTAAATAATCATTCCTCTTTTTACAAGCAATATTTTCAGAAGTTAATCTTTCACATGTTAAAGTTTGATCTCTATAACTAATGAACATGGTTTTAAGATATCTTCTCAACTCATTAATATCATCAGTATGAAAGGCATAAGTAGTTTGAGGTACCTTTAATTCAGCAGCTTCAGAACTGCTTTCAGCACTTGCCTTATCAGCATTTGCCATCAAGGCATAATTCTCCTCACTTTCAGAATCTGAGGTGTCTGTCCAGCTTTTCTTCTTTATGACAAGAGCCTTGCCTTTGTCACTCTTCACTTTCTTGCAATCAGGAGATATGTGGCCTTTCTCACCACAGTTGTAGCATATGACATTTGTATAATCTCCTCTGTCAGACTTTCCTCCTCTGCCCTCAGATTTTCTGAAATTCTTCTTATCAGAACTTGCGCCTTTCCTGGAAAACTTCTTTCCCTTTCTGAACTTCCTGTATGCAATCTTTGTGATTCCTTTCACCATAAGAGCACACAGCTTCATCATCTCTTCATCAGCATCCATCTCAGGCAAGCTTTCAGATTCTGAGTCATCATCACTTTCAGAACTTGATGACTCAGTATCAGACTTTGTGAAGAGAGCTTTACCCTTGTCTTTCCTTGAGGTAGCTGCCTTGGGGAATTCTTCTTCAGCCTTAAAAGCAACTGTCCTTGACTTTCCTCCTTTCCTCTTTCTTCTTTGCTCCATCTCAAGTTCATGAGTCTTGAGCATTCCATAAATTTCATCAAGAGTTGTTTCATCAAGATTATAGTTGTCTCTTATTGTTGTTGCCTTCAAATCCCAGCTTTCAGGAAGAGCCAACAGGAATTTTAGGTTTGAATCTTCAAGATCATACTCCTTATCAACCAGTGACAAATCATTCAAGAGTTTGACAAATCTATCATATAAATCAGTCAATGACTCATTAGCCTTTGAGTCAAAGTGTTCATACTCTTAAGTGAGTATTATCTTCCTGTTCTTCTTGATCGTATCAGTCCCCTGACATCTTGTTTCCAAGGCATGCCATATCTCCTTAGCAGTCTTGCAGTTTATTACCCTGTTTGACATTACATTATGAATAGTACTATGCAGTAAGTGTCGTACATTAGCATCCTTAGCAATTGATGCGATATCTTCAGCAGTGTAGTCACTCTTTTCTTTTGGTACTGACTTTGCTGCTTCACCTGCAACTGCAACAGCGAGCTTCGTTGGTTTGTGAGGCCCTTCCTTGATTCTATCAAGATATTCTGGATCTGTAGCTTCCAGAAACATGGTCATCCTCACCTTCCATATGGGATATTCAGATGGTCTCAATATGGGAACTCTAATAGTCTCATATCGGCTTTGAATTTGTGTCTTTGGAGGTTCTTCAGTTGTGGTGGGCTTAGTTGGAGTTTCTACTTCAGACATGATTATTTTTGGATCTTAAACTGTTTGTGTGTTAACAGATAGGCTCTGATTCTACTTGTTATGTCACACAATGTAGAGGGGGGGTGAATACAGTGTATAGCACAATCAAATCGAACTTTAATAACTCAAGTAACAGAAAACAAAATTTATTCAAAACAATAAACTCTGTTACAGTATGGAACTGTCCTCTCTCAGTGATGAACAAATATCACGAGAGCTGCTAGGGTTACAATTAATAATCTTTTCGATTATGATAACACTTATAGTGTAAACCCTATGTCTGTGTTTATATACTACACAGTTACAAGATAATCGCTAATTGATATGAAATATAATTCTGCTTCCTAAAATATATCAATCATATATCTTTTCTTCCAAATATTCTATTCTTCATAGAATTCCTTCTTCATGCATATCTCTTCTTATGTTTGTCTCGATCTTCTCTTCCTGTGAATCAGCTGCCTTCCTTATCTGAATGTTTCCTTTAAGTCCTGATATTATTGTAATAACCCCAATTTTTGAGAAATTTTGAAACCCTTATGAATAGTGTTTTTGCTGAACGAGAAAACTTTTCATGCCACGCTATGTAGGGGTTCTGTTATTGATCTTATGGGATATTATTAGTACTCTATGAAGTATATAAGTGTATGTAAAGATCGTCAGAATCCAATTCCGAACACTTTGGTTTTTCCCGGAAATCCACAAGATACGGAGAGAATTGAGTATAAGGTAACAGGATAAAAAGGATTTAAATAAAAGGATTATAGGAGAGGATCATAAAAGGAATATAATATATTGAGAAAGGTTAAGGGAACCTAAGTAATAAGATCCCGGGTATGATCCCTCAAACGATAAACGAAAACGAAAGTTAAGCGAACCGTATAACAGATCAGCGGTCATTAGGCAAACGATTAGGAAGATAATCAAAGGGATTAGTGGGAATGATGTCATCCAACCAATAGAAAGAGGACAAGGAAGGGAGAATGACATCATGAGGATGACATAGGCATGACAAGAAAGGAAGGAGATGTGGTGACTTTTTAACCACACAAAAACCAAGGGCAACTAGGTAATTCACTAAAGCAAACAACAAAAATCAACCAACCAAGCAAATCATTTCATTTCACCAAGAAAAACACAAAAATATCTCTTCTTCTTCTTCAAGCTCTCGGGTTTTTTCTTAAAAAATGGAAATCCAAGCTCCTCCACTTACTATTTAGCAAGGTAATTATCTAAGCTTCCCCATGGATAGTTACATACTTCCTATAAGTTTAAGCTTCTAATTCCAAGCCAATCTTTTTCTATAAATCATGAAAGAAGATGGTGAATAGTGTTTTCAAGAACTAAAATTTGTGTTCTTGAAGTTTTGTTTAGATTAAGCTTGGATAAGGGCTTTAAAGGTGATTCCAAGCCATTCTCTTGATTCTCCACTCTCCAAGGAAGGTATAAACTACAAACCCTAGCTTTAGTTTTGAGTAATTAGGATTGAATGTGTTTGATATAGCATATGTGAAGCATGATGCTTGATTGGTTGAAGTTTGGTTGAGTTTGTAGAGATTAGTTGGTTTTGTTGCATTGTTGGAGTTGTAAATCTTGGTAATTAGTTAAAGAACCTAAGTAAAGCTTTTAGTTCATGTGAGGAATAAGTATAAATGGTTAATGTGGATTTGTTGGGGCTGTTATGATGTGGTTTGGAGGGATATTGGTTGTATGATTGATTTGGGGTTGATTTGTGGTTGGTATTGAATGGTTTAAAATTGGGAAAACGCGTAAACATAGCCGTCGTAACGTCCGATTTTCTTTGGACTGTTTTTGTGCATAGCATTAGGACCCGAGAACCCCCTGCTAGATTATGACCACTGCCATGTTTAGATAGCTCATGTTACGAGCTTCGTTTTGATATGTAGTTCGTTCGATTCCGATGCACGGTTTAGGAGAAACGACCGTTTCAAGTAACGGCGTTTCGCGAACGAAACTTTTTCCCTCGCCTTACTTTAAAACATAGGTTAAAGACCAAAAAGGGTTAATTAATGTATGAAACATTTATGGTAAGTGTGTTAGGCAGTTGGTAAGACACTCGCGAAGGAATCGCTTTAAAACTCGTAAAGGTTAAATTATTAAAAATGGTGGAGCCGAGGGTACCCGAGTGACTTAAGCAAATCAGTGAGCGCAAATCAAGCGTTAGAGTCTAAGTTAGTTAAAGTATAGATTTACAAGTGATTTTGGTTTAATTCCAACTTACTTGTTGTTTATAGGTTACCAGACTCGTCCCGAGCCATTCGTAACCCCAGTCGCTCAGGCAAGTTTTCTACCCGTTATACTGTTGTTGTGATGTAAATATGTGTATATGCATTATCTTGTGATATTGCATGATTGTTTATATTAGCAAATTTTGCGATATATTGGAGCATGCTAATATGGTATATATGCATGTCTGTTTCGTAATCTGGTTATCTATCTGTTGATTTCAATGCTTATAGTTGCATAATACCTATGCTAGAAATAAGCAAGTAGTTGCGTATACCCTTAGTATAGGGGATAAAAGGTGAACATATTTCTAAACCGGGAGTCGATGTTCCCGAGTATATTATATATATATATATTTATATATATATATGGATATAGTTTTTAAAACTATTAATCGAATAAGGTTTATTCGATAACTTTAACTTTATTTTATTATTGAATATTATTTCGAATATTATTCGAAGGCGTATGACTCCTTTACATTATTTATTGGATATTACTTGGACATTCATTTGAGGATGTATGACTCCTTTATTTTATTTAATGAATATTATTTATAATATTCATTCGAGGTATTATGACTCAGCTTATTTTATTTATTGAATATTATTTGAATATTCATTTGAGGATCTATGACTCCGATTATTTGCTGAGATATATTCTTTATTTTATTAAAGAATAAGGTGTCGATAATCAAACTTATTTTTGATTATTCAAATAAAGATATTACTTTCGTATAAGTATATCTTTGATTATTTGCTATTCATTTCAAGTATAAGTTTTAATACTTCTACTTCAACTATTTTATAAAGATTATTTTTTTATGGGAATATTATTTAAATAATAATATTCAGACATTTTCTAAATATTCTGGGGACTGATTTACTTCATTAAATCAGTTTTACTCCAAACACCCTTTAAAGTGTTTTCGAGTCTTTAAAATGATTTTCAAAAGTTAGAGCGGATCCCAAAACTATTTTTATATTTAAGATCTTCCTTTTAAAAAGGGGATTTAAATACTCGCTCAAAACCTGGGGGATCCGGCTCGGTGGTGTGTTTTATATTCGCAACAAGGTTGCTGTCTTGGTAAAAGAGTTTTTGATTACTTACCCAATATTCGGGAAGTAAAATTCTTGGAACAAGTTAATCCATTAACAGGCATCGCCTGGGAAATATCGGTGAGTTTTCCTTTCCAACTAGGTACGACTTCTTGGTGGAGCCGTATCAACAAGTTTCTACTTGGGGAAAAGGGGGAAACGAACTTTACGTTTCAGAGTCATGGATTTCATCTGAACTAGGAGTGGCGTAAGTGGTCGAGTAGCGCCGGCCCAGCCTTATTATATTGGCCCAAATGGCCTGGAAGTTCCGCTAAGGCGGTCCATTCCTTAGGAGTTCAGTGTTCGGTTGACAAGTAAATCCGACAGGTTCTCCTCTACATGTAGAAAATGGTGGGGTTGTACTACTACGACTGATCATCGTAAGTGGTCTTCCTGGCGCGGTAAACTCCCGTAATGAGTTCATCATCCAATTGGATATTTCTGCAACACTACCCAAAGCACTTCGATAGAAAGGCTACGGTTGGGCGATTGTTGAGTGTTGGCAGGGTCAAGTTTTCAAAATAATGTTTGCATCAAATGAAGTATCTCATAACTTCATTTTATTTTGATGATATTTTAAAGGTTGAATCTATTCAAGTATTATCTTGTAGTCTCGTCTATGTGATGAACTTTGGAAACTAATTATAACTTGAATGATGGTAGTTCAAGTAGTATTTGGAAAAGATATAAGTATATTGGAGTATTTTGTAACTTCATCTTTTAAACTTATATCTAGTAAATGATTATCTTATGCATGACAAAGATTTTCAGAAAAACGTTGAGACAAGGTTAGATATATGAGATCACCTTGCAACGATATTTTTATACAGTTATACACTGGAATTCTGTGTGTATTATGCATGGAAGAGGACTTCCAATATTTTGAAAAGTATATATGTATATATATATATATACTGAATATTTTGCGACTTCATCGCATTAAGATATCAACTTGGTTCATTTCTTTTGACCAAGACTTTCATGAGTATTATGAGTAGGCTCATATATTGTAAATCATTATACATATTATTTTGGTGGGCTTGCTGCTCACCCTTGCTTTATTTCTTCATCACACAACAACAGTTAGGAAAGATGGCCAGACTCCAGCAGACCCAGCGCAAGCACGTGGGAAGCGTCCTGTGTCTTCCCGTTGATGTTGTAGCTGCTATAGCTGCAGAGGTAGATCTATTGTAGATCAGACCATCTACTTTTGAGAATCAATTATGTATAATTATAACTTGTGGCAGATAATGGCAATTAACTGTAAATTTATCAAGTAATCATTTTGGGTTGTAATAACTTTTAAATTGTGGATTCAAAGACTTGTACTTATTTAAATTTCATCTCTGAGACTATAACGGGTTGTGGTGTGTGTTAGTGTGGGGTCACAGCATAAGGTTATTTATTAATTAAGTGAAGTGATATTGTGGAAAGAAAGACCGTGACGACCCGGATCCCCGACCCCGGATCTGGGGGTGTTACAGAAATGGTATCAGAGCTAAGCGTTATAAACCTCAGAGATGATGGGACGTAAAGATAATAAGTTCACTAAGATAATAAGAACTCTTGCCAAGTTCATAGTCGGACTACCTAACGTAGTACTGACAGTTAAAACCCTTATGGGAACCCTTATAAATGTAGCGATAGAAGCGTAGTTCGTTATCGTATATGGTAGCGGGACTCCAAACCCTGAAGTTGAGGAACATCAACGCGATGATGTTTTATTACTAATTGGAGATCAGATTGTGGATCCAATAGAGCATCCTAACGCAGGACCGGATGATGTTGATATTGAGGATGTAGCGGTTGAGGATGTTATCCTAGAAGGGATAGTTGCTGAGGAGGATCCCATGGAGGATCCTGACGAGATTGGATAAAGGACCACTGATGAATTGATGACCCTGGTTGGGTCGACTACCAGAGGTAGGATTGGTCGATCACTACCGGAGGTTCGTTCAAATTTGTAAAGATAGTATCCCCCTTTAACGCGGCTTACTCATAAGACTGAGAAGTTCGAATAGACAGAGAAATGCGAGAACAGCTTTTAAGAACTGAAGCAAAGGTTGGTGACGGCCCCTATGTTGGCGTTGCCGGATGGAAAAAGGAGATTTTGTGATTTGTAAGTGACGCTTCGCATAAGGAATTAGGGTGCTTCTTAGCGCAGCAAGATAATCGCGTCTGCGTCAAGACAATTAAGGTAATATGAAATTCGATATCCCCGCCCATGAGCTTAGGCTCGTTGCAATAGTTTTACCCTAAAGATTGGAGGCACTACTTGTATGGAGAGAAGTGCGAGAATTACCTAAGCCATAAGTGCTCTAGTACATTTTCACGTCACAAAGAGCTCAACATATGCCAGAAGAGGCAGTTAGAGCTAACCAAGAATAATGATTGGGAGATTCTTTATCATTCGGGGAAAGCCAATATGGTGGCTGATGCCCTTAGTAAAAAGGAGAGACTCAAGATGATAATGCCTTTTGGAGAGTTTATAAGAGATTTTGAGAAAATGGAAATAGAAGTGAAGGTAACCGGAGCCGGTACCGAAAAGCTGTTTGAGATTGCAATACAGCCCGAATTATTGGAAAAGATCATATTGTGCCAGAAAAAGTTATGAATGAAGGCAGAGAGCCAACAATTAGATAAAAGATTAATATCGAGAAAGATGATAAGGGAATAATGAGGTATTCCTATAGAATTTGGGTTCCGAAAGTTCAAGAGTGTAAGGATGAGAACTTAGATGAGAGCCATAGTTGAGGAATAAGATTTAGAGCAAACCCTGAACGCGATAGTCAGGGAGGTCGCCATCAAGATAGAAGGAACCCATGACATAATGGAGTGGAAAATGAGGATTTTAAATTAAAAGATGACCCCGATTATGGGGAGTAGGATGAAACATTTCATAATAAGGAAACAGAAAGTCGAGTAAGGAAAGGAGACCCGAGACGGTACTCCTATACGGCAATTCATAGACCTGTCTAGACAGAACTTAGACTATTATCCCCAACCACCACTCTGAGGAGACAGTGCGGTGGGAAATTCTTTCATGACCTTTAAGTCGCTAAGCTCTCAGAGTTCCAAGGAACAAGCTGACCCAGTCGAGGGAAGAGCCTGGCTAAAGGAAATAGATGAATCATTTGAGATTCTAAATGATTGACGAACCACAAAAGACTGTTTTGTCACTTACCCTCCCAAGAGAGAGACCACCCGCTGGTGAAAGGCCAAGGAAGGCACGGAGCAAGAGATTATAATAAACTGATTAAAGTTCAGCCAATTGTTTTCGGGATCGTAATTCCCAAGGTTATGGAATAGTGTAAAAGCTTTAGAGCCAGAACAAAGGCAGACGAGTATGATGAATTATGAATCTAAGTTGTAAAAGTTGTCAAGATTCGTTCTAAGGACACGAATCCAGAATGACGGGATGTTTGAAATCAATGCTTAAGTTGTGTTGGTTCATGAAATAATGATAAGAGAAAGGAAAAAAAAAAAACTGAAGTGGAAAGGAATATAAAGGCAATAGAGTTTGAGGAATGATAAAGGAATTGGGTATGAGGAAACCCTAAAGACTCGTAGCAATAGAAATAGAAAAGTATGTAATCGTCAGGATGAGGGTGATTCTCCATGAGTTAAAATTGCTGGTTGAAGGCATAAGAGATACATATATTTTATCCCCTGTAAGTTGGGAGGATTCGAGGAAACCTTGAGGTAATTCGAAGGATAAATAATGAGACGCGGATAGACTGAGGAGACAAGGAAGTAAGAAATTAGGAAAATTAGATGAAGGAAGTGACCTTCAGGAATGTGAAATGTAAGACCGGTGGCTCGATACCCAGAAAGGGAGATTCCAGGTATGAGAGATATCCCAACATTGAGATGACTGCTGGGATAAACAACAAAAGTAAATAAGGAATTATTAAGAAGAAGTTCACGTTGAACACGACCAATATCTTCCAGAACATCCTTGTTATCATTACCAAATTAGGCAAGAAAAGTGGATAACCGTTGTTATCTTTTGGAGGCCATATTGATTGACCTCATTTGGAATACAAATGTTATTGTGAAATTAGGCATATACTATTGAGGTGGGAATGATTGAATAAGACACCCTTATCAGGGATATATGACTTGATTTATCCATGGAAGGATGCAGGTACCTTTTAAAGGTGGAATTAAGGATAGAACATCGGTAACTTAAAATGAATCCTTGGGGAATGCATAAAGGTTGGCATTTCACCCTTAATAGGGACAGTATGAGTTTTGACAGTATGATTGGGAAAGGGTTAAGGTAGCAACAACCTTTAAGAATCAGTGGAGAAATTTTTCAGAAGTATATAGACAATGGTTCAAGTATTAGTAAATGGTATTTTGATATGCCCTGTATCTAGGGAATACAGGAGGAACGATTGAAGGATAACCTTAGAGGTTTTACAAGGAGAAAGGTAATATTCAAAATTCTCAAGAATAGAAATGTTGATAAAGGAAATATGACGTAATTATAATGATGCCAAGTAGGGCACGTGTTAAACCACGAGAAAGTATGGATCGAACCAGTAAAGGTCGAAATTATTCAGGGCAATTAAGACTTAAGATAAAAGATGTTCTAAGTATGATTGAGAGTCAGTCGTGACAGTGATTAACCTCTAAAGACTGAGGCAATAACTTATGGAAAAATGGTGATATTTTTTTTTACTCATCAGATTTTAAGGAATACATCTTCACAAAAGCAGTGATTGAAATAAGGTAGAAAATTTATTTGGAGGTGGTTAAAATGACATTGACTGTAAGGAAATTTTAATATCAGGAAAGGCCAAAGAGGTGGCCGACACTTTAAAGGTAAGAGGATAATTATAGGCGCTTGTGCCAGAGGAATACAGTGATGATGGTTAAAACTGGGAAGGTTGTATTATGGTTTGGAAGATTGACATTCCTTCTGATGACTGTGCAATACCCAACCGTAATAGTAGTTGGTAAAAGTTTAATTCGTGTAATTGCCAAAGAACGGGCTATCTATCTTAGAAGGTCCTATCTTGAGATAAGCCAGGACCATGTTTCAAAAAGGACTAGATGAACCTTTGAGCTAAGTCTTCTATTTAAGGCATATGATTAAGAATGGTATTAACCTGCTATCGTTGCTTTGATTGAAACTCTTCTGCAATTTTATCTACTTCATGTCATGAAAGTACGTCAGAGTTTGGAGTGTTATTCATGAATTGTGATTGGTGGTTATGTTAACTCCTTAGGAGAATTAGATACGAGATGTATGGACTCCGTATGGTTAGCTATTAAGATTTCATGGAAAGTGAATGATGACAGTGGGTCAGTGGTGGACCATAGTAAGGCAGCAATGATTCTGCGAGTAGTGAGCTGATTATAACCGTGAGAGTTGTATTGGAATGGATGTTGAGATTGAATACCACTAATCGGGTAGTGGTAGTGTATAAGTTATCATTGATAGACTAATTAAGTAGAGTATCTACATAGTGAATTATTATTCTTTCTTATCAATAGAGAGTCGTATTATTATACGAGGAAGGTTGCGATGCAAGCATAGAATTTGAGTAACGATGATGTCTAGGATGAGATCCCAGATTCGATTTTTGATATCGAGGGAGTTTCAAAGGTAATTGTGTATAAGCTCGAGGAAGAGCATGGGTCTATAGAATGATGGACGGGATAACAAAAATATTTAGGCACGTGAAATATGATGCTATAATACTTGATGCTGATATAAATACGTTTATGTTTTGTTCTCCTATGACAAACCTCTATAATTCAGAGGTAGGTTCCAAGCCAGATATTTTGTGGCAGTATATATATATTTTTTTTATATATACAATTCTCTTCAGTTCGTTCTTTTCTCTTCTTTTCATTTCATGTAATCTGAGAAGAACAACCCTTCCAGAAGGGGAGGTATTGCCGAATGACTATCTATCTGTGTGATAGAAGCCTAGTAGGATACCATCTATTGTTTAATTGCTTGTCAAGTACTAAAGGCTGGCCACCTTCTGTACTAACTATGCAATATAACAAGTGTTCATGATCATAGTGATCTCTCAACAAATTCCTTTACTTCTATATGATTGATCAAGCTTCCAAAGATAGAAGCAGCTGAAAAAGGAGTAATAAAGTGGTGGTAGTATGCGGAATGGGAACACATTCGTGATACTAAGGTTGACGTGGTTATTAAAAGGTTATAGAACGCTAACGAGCAAAAGTATAACCAGTATAATATTAGGAACGGAAGGTAGTAGCGATTACGAACTGGAAAAGAATGGGTATTGAGAAGTAGAAGCTCTAATGTTAAAAGCAATAATGAGAGTCTGTGTAATAGACTTGAAAGAATTTGGAATGATCACTTAATTCGGATTGAGTTATCTTACGACAATAGATCATATGTCATTATCGAGATGTCGCCTTATGAGATCCTTGAGGGAAGACAATGTCGATCTCCCTTATGTTAGGATGAAGTTGTAGAGCGCAAGATGCTCGAACCCGCAGTAGTCCAAAGGACCAAGGATATGATAGATCTAATCAGAGGACGGCTGGTAGTAGCCCAAGATGGACATGATAAGTATGTTGATTTGACACGAAAGGATAAAGAGTATGAAATAGGGGACCTAGTAATGATATAGGTATCCCTTGGAAAGGATTGATGAGGTTCGGAAAGAAAGGAAAACTAAGTCTACAATTCGTTGGACCCTTGGATATATTAAGACGTTTGGGAAGTTAGCATATGAGCTAGCCCTAACCCCGAACATGTAGCAGGTCGTAACGTGTTTCACGTATCAATGTTAAGGAAGTGTAATTCAGATGCCAGATAAATAGAGGCATATGAGCGCATAGATATGCAACCCGACATAACCTATATGGAGCAACCAGGAAGGGTTATAGAGTGAAAAGGAACGAGTGCTTAGGAGAAGGGTTATCAAACTAGTAAGAGTTTGATGGTAGAACCACAATGTGGGAAAATTGACTTGAGAGTTAGAAAGTGCAATACTAAGAAAGTATCCCTATTTATTTCTATCCGATTCCGGGATGGAATCCTTTCAAGGAGGGGAGGCTGTAATAACCCCAATTTTTGAGAAATTTTGAAACCCTTATGAATAGTGTTTTTGCTGAACGAGAAAACTTTTCATGCCACGCTATGTAGGGGTTCTGTTATTGATCTTATGGGATATTATTAGTACTCTATGAAGTATATAAGTGTATGTAAAGATCGTCAGAATCCAATTCCGAACACTTTGGTTTTTCCCGGAAATCCACAAGATACGGAGAGAATTGAGTATAAGGTAACAGGATAAAAAGGATTTAAATAAAAGGATTATAGGAGAGGATCATAAAAGGAATATAATATATTGAGAAAGGTTAAGGGAACCTAAGTAATAAGATCCCGGGTATGATCCCTCAAACGATAAACGAAAACGAAAGTTAAGCGAACCGTATAACAGATCAGCGGTCATTAGGCAAACGATTAGGAAGATAATCAAAGGGATTAGTGGGAATGATGTCATCCAACCAATAGAAAGAGGACAAGGAAGGGAGAATGACATCATGAGGATGACATAGGCATGACAAGAAAGGAAGGAGATGTGGTGACTTTTTAACCACACAAAAACCAAGGGCAACTAGGTAATTCACTAAAGCAAACAACAAAAATCAACCAACCAAGCAAATCATTTCATTTCACCAAGAAAAACACAAAAATATCTCTTCTTCTTCTTCAAGCTCTCGGGTTTTTTCTTAAAAAATGGAAATCCAAGCTCCTCCACTTACTATTTAGCAAGGTAATTATCTAAGCTTCCCCATGGATAGTTACATACTTCCTATAAGTTTAAGCTTCTAATTCCAAGCCAATCTTTTTCTATAAATCATGAAAGAAGATGGTGAATAGTGTTTTCAAGAACTAAAATTTGTGTTCTTGAAGTTTTGTTTAGATTAAGCTTGGATAAGGGCTTTAAAGGTGATTCCAAGCCATTCTCTTGATTCTCCACTCTCCAAGGAAGGTATAAACTACAAACCCTAGCTTTAGTTTTGAGTAATTAGGATTGAATGTGTTTGATATAGCATATGTGAAGCATGATGCTTGATTGGTTGAAGTTTGGTTGAGTTTGTAGAGATTAGTTGGTTTTGTTGCATTGTTGGAGTTGTAAATCTTGGTAATTAGTTAAAGAACCTAAGTAAAGCTTTTAGTTCATGTGAGGAATAAGTATAAATGGTTAATGTGGATTTGTTGGGGCTGTTATGATGTGGTTTGGAGGGATATTGGTTGTATGATTGATTTGGGGTTGATTTGTGGTTGGTATTGAATGGTTTAAAATTGGGAAAACGCGTAAACATAGCCGTCGTAACGTCCGATTTTCTTTGGACTGTTTTTGTGCATAGCATTAGGACCCGAGAACCCCCTGCTAGATTATGACCACTGCCATGTTTAGATAGCTCATGTTACGAGCTTCGTTTTGATATGTAGTTCGTTCGATTCCGATGCACGGTTTAGGAGAAACGACCGTTTCAAGTAACGGCGTTTCGCGAACGAAACTTTTTCCCTCGCCTTACTTTAAAACATAGGTTAAAGACCAAAAAGGGTTAATTAATGTATGAAACATTTATGGTAAGTGTGTTAGGCAGTTGGTAAGACACTCGCGAAGGAATCGCTTTAAAACTCGTAAAGGTTAAATTATTAAAAATGGTGGAGCCGAGGGTACCCGAGTGACTTAAGCAAATCAGTGAGCGCAAATCAAGCGTTAGAGTCTAAGTTAGTTAAAGTATAGATTTACAAGTGATTTTGGTTTAATTCCAACTTACTTGTTGTTTATAGGTTACCAGACTCGTCCCGAGCCATTCGTAACCCCAGTCGCTCAGGCAAGTTTTCTACCCGTTATACTGTTGTTGTGATGTAAATATGTGTATATGCATTATCTTGTGATATTGCATGATTGTTTATATTAGCAAATTTTGCGATATATTGGAGCATGCTAATATGGTATATATGCATGTCTGTTTCGTAATCTGGTTATCTATCTGTTGATTTCAATGCTTATAGTTGCATAATACCTATGCTAGAAATAAGCAAGTAGTTGCGTATACCCTTAGTATAGGGGATAAAATGTGAACATATTTCTAAACCGGGAGTCGATGTTCCCGAGTATATTATATATATATATATATTTATATATATATATGGATATAGTTTTTAAAACTATTAATCGAATAAGGTTTATTCGATAACTTTAACTTTATTTTATTATTGAATATTATTTCGAATATTATTCGAAGGCGTATGACTCCTTTACATTATTTATTGGATATTACTTGGACATTCATTTGAGGATGTATGACTCCTTTATTTTATTTAATGAATAT
Organism: Apium graveolens; assembly: GCF_009905375.1. Classification (NCBI taxonomy): domain Eukaryota; kingdom Viridiplantae; phylum Streptophyta; class Magnoliopsida; order Apiales; family Apiaceae; genus Apium; species Apium graveolens. The sequence continues at coordinate 154,812,936 of NC_133650.1, forward strand.
TATTTATAATATTCATTCGAGGTATTATGACTCAGCTTATTTTATTTATTGAATATTATTTAAATATTCATTTGAGGATCTATGACTCCGATTATTTGCTGAGATATATTCTTTATTTTATTAAAGAATAAGGTGTCGATAATCAAACTTATTTTTGATTATTCAAATAAAGATATTACTTTCGTATAAGTATATCTTTGATTATTTGCTATTCATTTCAAGTATAAGTTTTAATACTTCTACTTCAACTATTTTATAAAGATTATTTTTTATGGGAATATTATTTAAATAATAATATTCAGACATTTTCTAAATATTCTGGGGACTGATTTACTTCATTAAATCAGTTTTACTCCAAACACCCTTTAAAGTGTTTTCGAGTCTTTAAAATGATTTTCAAAAGTTAGAGCGGATCCCAAAACTATTTTTATATTTAAGATCTTCCTTTTAAAAAGGGGATTTAAATACTCGCTCAAAACCTGGGGGATCCGGCTCGGTGGTGTGTTTTATATTCGCAACAAGGTTGCTGTCTTGGTAAAAGAGTTTTTGATTACTTACCCAATATTCGGGAAGTAAAATTCTTGGAACAAGTTAATCCATTAACAGGCATCGCCTGGGAAATATCGGTGAGTTTTCCTTTCCAACTAGGTACGACTTCTTGGTGGAGCCGTATCAACAAGTTTCTACTTGGGGAAAAGGGGGAAACGAACTTTACGTTTCAGAGTCATGGATTTCATCTGAACTAGGAGTGGCGTAAGTGGTCGAGTAGCGCCGACCCAGCCTTATTATATTGGCCCAAATGGCCTGGAAGTTCCGCTAAGGCGGTCCATTCCTTAGGAGTTCAGTGTTCGGTTGACAAGTAAATCCGACAGGTTCTCCTCTACATGTAGAAAATAGTGGGGTTGTACTACTACGACTGATCATCGTAAGTGGTCTTCCTGGCGCGGTAAACTCCCGTAATGAGTTCATCATCCAATTGGATATTTCTGCAACACTACCCAAAGCACTTCGATAGAAAGGCTACGGTTGGGCGATTGTTGAGTGTTGGCAGGGTCAAGTTTTCAAAATAATGTTTGCATCAAATGAAGTATCTCATAACTTCATTTTATTTTGATGATATTTTAAAGGTTGAATCTATTCAAGTATTATCTTGTAGTCTCGTCTATGTGATGAACTTTGGAAACTAATTATAACTTGAATGATGGTAGTTCAAGTAGTATTTGGAAAAGATATAAGTATATTGGAGTATTTTGTAACTTCATCTTTTAAACTTATATCTAGTAAATGATTAACTTATGCATGACAAAGATTTTCAGAAAAACGTTGAGACAAGGTTAGATATATGAGATCACCTTGCAACGATATTTTTATACAGTTATACACTGGAATTCTGTGTGTATTATGCATGGAAGAGGACTTCCAATATTTTGAAAAGTATATATGTATATATATATATATATACTGAATATTTTGCGACTTCATCGCATTAAGATATCAACTTGGTTCATTTCTTTTGACCAAGACTTTCATGAGTATTATGAGTAGGCTCATATATTGTAAATCATTATACATATTATTTTGGTGGGCTTGCTGCTCACCCTTGCTTTATTTCTTCATCACACAACAACAGTTAGGAAAGATGGCCAGACTCCAGCAGACCCAGCGCAAGCACGTGGGAAGCGTCCTGTGTCTTCCCGTTGATGTTGTAGCTGCTATAGCTGCAGAGGTAGATCTATTGTAGATCAGACCATCTACTTTTGAGAATCAATTATGTATAATTATAACTTGTGGCAGATAATGGCAATTAACTGTAAATTTATCAAGTAATCATTTTGGGTTGTAATAACTTTTAAATTGTGGATTCAAAGACTTGTACTTATTTAAATTTCATCTCTGAGACTATAACGGGTTGTGGTGTGTGTTAGTGTGGGGTCACAGCATAAGGTTATTTATTAATTAAGTGAAGTGATATTGTGGAAAGAAAGACCGTGACGACCCGGATCCCCGACCCCGGATCTGGGGGTGTTACAATTATCTTCTGATAAATATCTTCTGAACCTTAAGTACTGATGACTTAAGTTCTGACTTCAGTATAAGTGCTGATTTCAGTTAAGTACTGATTTGTCCTGTTTAAGTAAGATCTGTAAACTAAATATAAATCACATTAGTCATGACATTATCAAATATATCTAACATTATCTATAACCAAAGTCTCAGAATGTCATTTAAAAGATGAAATTTCAAGATATTTTATTTCAAAATCTACATTTTTAATGCTCGACCCTGCCAACACTCACCAGTCACTCAGTCGTAGCTTTCTCTCATTGGGGTGCTCTCAATGATGTTGCATAAAAATCCAATCTGAATGATGAACTACTTTATGGAGTATCTCCGCGCAAGGGTGTGCAACTTACAATGATCAGTCGCAGTCGTACAACCCCACTTTATACCTACATGTAGGAGAGAACAGTCCGAGAACAGTCAGATTTACTTGGCCACTGATCGTTGGACACCTAAGGAATGAACCACCTTTCCGGAACTTCCTGACCATTTAGGCCTAATAAATAATGTTGGACCGGCGCCACTCGGCCGCTTACGCCAACTTCTAGTTCGATTAAAATCCATGACTCTGAAACGTAAAGTTTGCCTCCATTTTCCCCAAGTAGAAACTTGTTAATGGGACTCCACAAGGAAGTCGTATCAGCATGGAAAGGGGAAACTCGCTAATATTTCCCAAACGATGCTTGTTAGTGGATTAACTTCTTCCCTGACTTACTTCCTGAATGTTTGGTAAGTAACAAAATCCTCTTTATTTTTCTTTTCAGCAACTTCGTTGCGAATATAAAACTCATCGTTGAGCATGATCCCCTATATTTTGAGCGAATATTTAAATCTCATTCATAAAGAAAGATTTGAATTTGAAAACGGGGTTTGGGATACTCTCTTTACTTTTAAAATAATTTTGATAAGGTTCGAAAATATTCTTCGAAAATATTGAAGGCCAATGATGATTTAAATAATATAAATCATTTCTGAATCTCATTTAAAAATATTAAATAAATATTTAAATATTATTCCTTAAATAATTATTTTTAAAGAATATATTCAAATAAAATAAATGGGAGTTAAATACTTAAATGAATATTCAAAAGTAATATCCAATTAATAAATAATATAAGTATTTATAAGTAACTCTTTAATTGAATAATCAAAATAATATTGGCTAATAATAATTGTTCGTAAATAAAATCTTAAATGGATATTCGAAATTATATTCACTTTAAAATTTAAGACTATTGAATAAACTTTATTCGACTATCCGTTATTGAAAACCACACGTAACATATTCGGGAACATCATCTCCCGGTTCAAAATACAATGTCCAAACTATAGGCCTTATAGTCAGGGTATTCGTAAAAATCTGGCTTAGAGCTATCATAGGTATTATAGCATACAAGCTCAACATTTAAATCATACTTTAGTTATCGTAAGATATGAGTTCAAAACATGCGTGCATTTGCATCACATTATAAAACATAAAGTCTTTGATCACAATAACAACAATAATAAGGGTTTGAAAACTTGCATGAGGGTCTCGGGGTGATAGGAGGTCTCGGGTTAGTCCGGTGATCTATAAACAACAATAACATAATAACCCGGGATTAATCACGGTTCGATTATGAAAACTAAGTTTTAACTCTTTATGTATGTTAACGCTCGTTTTCTAGTCAATACATAACATTATTGCACGCACACCCTCGACTCTAACAATTATATAAAATTGAAAAATAATCGTTTTAACGCGAAATCTTCGCGAGGACCTTCATAACTGTCCAAAATACTTTACTAAAAAGTTTCATAACCTATTTAGTCTTTTAAGGGGTTTAAAGACAGCCTTAAAGTTATCTATTATGCGATAGTCGGTTTCGTTAAACTTCGCTAGCTAAAATGATGATAACTCCTGAATCGTTAATCTGTTCTATATGTTCTTTATACCAAAATAAAGCTTATAACATGAGCTATCTAAAAATGGAAGTGGTGATGCTAATCAGTGGTTCATGGAATCCAAAAGTTACACATAAATAGGCATGGAAAATTTGGGCATTACGAAGGCTATAAACGTAACGTTTTCAAATTTACAACTTCATCAAATCAACCAAGAACAACCCAAACATCATTCACAATCAATAAAACATCCTAATCCACCAATTATAATTCAAATCATTCAAGAACAACATCTTTAACACTAAGCATCATACATGAGCAACCAAAGACAATAATCAAGCCTAAACCCATCTAAATCTTATCACTAATCATATCAAATCCTAGCATACTCTAACAACTATCATAACATGCTTAAAACCTTATTAAACCAACTTAGTTCTAAAGGTTCAAGAGATTTATACCTTCCTTAAGGAGTGGAGATTCACTTAGAAACTTCAAGGAGTGCTTATGTGGCCCTCTGGATCTTCAATAAAACCTAAGAAAATCAAAAGAAAATTAACTTGATTACTATTAACCCTCCACTAAAATGATTAATTTGAGCTAGAAAGCCTTGGATTCAAGCCCTCAAACTGCTCTTTTTAGTTATAAAATATAGGATTGAAAGAAATAAACCTTGCAATTTTCCATGGAGTATAGCTTGTGTTTGAGTTTTCTAGGGTTTGTAAATGATGAAAAATTCGAGAGCAAGGAAGAGGAAGAAGAGAAAATGATTTGCTTGGTTGGTGATTTTTGAGATGAGTGCAAAAAGTGGTTTAAGGCTTGATAATATCTTGGTACAAGTTGTTAAAGTAGTGATGTCACCTAGCTTAGCTCACTTGTATGCCACTTGTCAAGTTCTTATGGTGTGATGATGTCTTTGATACTTAACCAAGTGGTTAGTTGCTAAGTATTAGTTGTATCTTGTAACTAGATTGGTTACTTTGCTTGCCACTTGCACTAGGTTGCCCTTTGGCCGTTTAATTGCTTTATTATTCGTTTATCGTTCAATCCTTTTTATCATTTAAATGAAATCTTTAGGGAAATATTGTTAGGGTTTACTAGAACCTTCTTAGTCCCTTGTTAATCCTTCATTAATCATCTTTCATAACCCTTGGATTTAAATCCTTTTGAATCCTAACATTGTACTCTTAATTCCTTCCGTGTTTGGTGGAATCCCGGGAAAAATAAAAGTACAAGTGTTCAACTTCTAACCGCCTTTACATACATGTATTGTTAGGTCACATAACACTGTAGAAGGGGGTTGAATACAATGTTATTAAAATCAAATCTATTTTGAACACAAGTAACAGTAAACAGATATATTCAATATGATAAACTCTATTACAATGGAACTGTTCTCTCTCAGTGATGAACAAATATCACTAAGAGCTGCTAGGTTACAGTGTATAATCTTCTCGATAATGATAACACATATAGTGTAAACCCAAGTCTGTGTTTATATAGTACACAGTTACAAGATAACTTCTAATTGATATGGAATATAATTATGTCTCCTAAAATATATCAATCAGATATCTTCTACAAGTCTTCCAGTCTTCTAACTCTTTCCATGCATATCTTCTTTTGTTTTATTCTCGATCTTCTACTGTAAATCAGCTTCCTTCCTTATATGAAAGTCTTCCCGCACTTAAGTTCTGATATGACCTTAAGTTCTGATATTAAGTTCTGACATCCAGTAAGTCCTGATTCCAGTAAGTCCTGATATGACCTATTTTTTAAGATCTGAAAACTAAACATGAATCATATTAGACATGACATCTAAAATATATCTAACAATCTCCCCCAACTTGTAAATTATGCAAAATATACAAGTTAATAGATTTGATGATGTCAAAAACATTTAAGTACAAATACAATAAGAGTTTAACTAGATAACTAACTATAACTTACAGTACTTGTAGCTTTTACCAATCTTACTGAGTCAATCTGAATCCATAATGATTCTTGACAAATCTTTATATTAGCTTTTCTTCTTTAATCCTCATGACTTGAAAGAGTGTAGTATTGACTTGCTTCATCTCTTCATTCCGACTTCCAATCTGGTAGATTACAGTCCTTAAAGCAGAGATATGGTTTCTTTCTAAACCATCATTAAGTCTTATTACCCTAGGATGAGAAGAATCTTCATTATAGCACAGACATTTCTCTTTCAGTATCTCTTCAAGCTTAGCAGAATTCTTCTTCATTGGAGTTTCACTTCCATCATTTTCAACAATACTAGGAATGAATTCTGTAACTCTTGAACCAGAAATTCTTGCTTTATCTCTGATGGTCTTCAATATGAAGTTTGACCATCTCCTGGTAATATTAGACTTTACCTCTAAAAGGTAATGAAAGAATTGAAGTTCTTTCAATGATTTGTTTAGCACATCTGATTCTGACATTTGATATGTCCTTCCATCTTCAAGAAATAGAATTAGATTTTCCTTCACATTGTGCTTGTCATGAGCATCCAGTACCATTTGAATACAGATAACCTTATCAAGGTGTTTCTGTGTAACATCTTCAAGAGGTTGATCAGTTAAAAGAAATGGATCTCTAGTAAGCACTTCAACTCCTGTTTTAATCTTAGCTTCATCAGAACCTAGTCCAGCTCTGTCTCTTGCTTCTCTGGCTTTCAATCCAACAATCATGAAATCAGATAACAATTGGCTTTTCTTTGAATCTGATGGTTTGAAATTTTTCCATAGGGGTTTCTTTTTGTTAGCTACTTTCATCTTGTCTAAATCAACTTGAGCACTGTCAGAGGTTAATGTCTTGATGACTTTATCAGAACTTGCTGTTTCAGTTATAGCTTGTTATTCTTGACTTTGAACAACTTGAGCCTTTTCAGAGGTTGTCTTTGATTCTTCAGAAATCTTCTTTCTTTTCAGAGTTTGAACATCTTTATCTTCAGCAAGATTATCATCAGTAACTTGAACCATTTTGCACACTGGCTTTATCAGAATTTGAGGAATTTTTATCTCCAGTGGCATGGTTGGTTCATCAACTTTTCCTTTCCCTTTGTCTTTGGGATCAATCTCAGATTGTGATATTTTCTTGGGCTTTGATGCCTTAGTATGTGACTTCTCCTCGATCACAATGCCTTTTACCTTAGGCCTTGGAGGTCTCTTTGCAACAAAAGCTTTTGGCTTTAGATTTTTCTTTTCAGCTTTAAATCTAGCTTCTTCCTCCTTGAGATTTTCTAAATCCATTCTAGGATTATGTTTCAGAAACAATCTTCTAGCAATTTCCTCATCAAGTGTCTGAATCTTGGGATCCTTGTAGTAGACAGTAGTCTGCTTTCCCTTGAGCTTCAGAGTTTGCATGAACTTTTGAGAATCTTGACTTCCACCTTGTATCAGAACATTAGGCTTTGTCATCAGACTTTGTTCATCAGAACTTGATATCAGATTTTGAGTTTCAGTACTTGCTATCAGATTTTGAGTTTGAGCAGCAGCTTCAGAACTTGTCTTCTTCTGAGAAGATTTGTTTGCATCAGTATTTAGTTTCCTTGAAGAAACCTTGCTGCTTTGCTCTTTTCCTTGAACTTGACCTATACCCTTGCTAGGGTTTCCCTGATCATCAGCTTCATCATCTTTCTTCTTTAGTTTTTGATTATTAGAGCATTTGGACTTAACTATCTTCTCCCCCTTTTGGCATTATCTGATAGTAGAAGTGAGAGAAGAAGTTCCACTGAAGATTGAATATCATTCAATTGAGCCTGTTGAGAAGTTTGATTAGCCAGGACCTCAGAGATTTGGTGTTACACCCGGCATTTCTGTGTAATATTAATTGTAAATTTGGTGTAATTATAAAGCTGAATGCCAATATATTCAAGTATTGTATGCTTGTGTGAATGAGAATTTCTGCGTCTTAAATTTTCGTTATGTGGTATATAAATTTTCAAAGCAAAAAAATATTATTTATTTCTTTCATTTTTGATTTATAAGGAATATTTTTAAACCTTGAATAAATATCTTTTTAAAAGTTATTTGTTCACAAATTCAAAAGTAGTTTTATAAAATTTCTAAAAATCCAAGTTATTTTATGGTATAAATTTTATAATTTTTGAACTTGTGTTTTATTTTATAAAAATAAATCTTTATAAATGTTAATTGTTATAATTAGCAAATTACATAGTTGTCCTTGCATGCAAATCCTTTCTATTCAATCCAAAAGGGCTAAAGAGACAATTACCACCCCACTAACTCTTATTTTCTAGCCAAATTCCTCCTTTACCCTTGCATGCAAAATGATCCAAGTTTAAGTGGAAGGGTGGTCATGTCAATTCCTATTTCCAATCACATTTGTCAAAACAAAAACCATAAAACAAGTAAAGACATGATCATTTCACACATCGCTCACCACCACACTCTTTCTTCCCTCCCTCCTCTCTCTCACTCTCGGTTTTCTCCCCCCTCACTCTCGGGTTTTGCCGAGATCAACCCCCTCCCCATTTTCTTTCTTTCTCAATCAAGTTCCACCTTCTACAACAAGTAAATGTTACTTCCCATGCCATGATCACTTATATTTTAAAGAGTTTTGAGTAGGAAGTTTAAGTTTTAAGGTTGCATGTTAAGGTTTTAGTTGAAACTCAAAGTACAACCTTGATTCTTGTGAGTTTAAGGTTGTTTTTGAGAGGACTACAAGGAATGGTGAAGTGCCAAGTCTTGAGAAGAAAACTCTTAATGTTAAATGGCCATTCCCTTCCATTTCATTCGGCCATGACCATAGGGGAGCCGAATGAATGGTTCTTGAGACCATTCTTGTTGCTTTGTTCAATTTTTGCATGTTTATGTGATAATGGCTTGAATTTTGTAGTAAAAATTTGATGAAACTCCTTGCATGCTAAGTGATCATCTAGATATAGCTCATGCTAGGTTTGCATGTAAATTTCTTGGTAAAACATATATAAAAAACATGTTGTTTGGCTTGCAAAACTCAAAGACATGCATGCATGTGGATTTAATTTCGAATGTTATAAGATTTTGATCATTTGGAAAGATTTTATTAGTAAACTTTAATTTCAGTAGGAATAATGTGTTAATATTGATTAATGCTTCTTGATGCATGGTAATAAGTCGTGTATATCTTTTATAAAATGCATAACTTGTTGTTTCAAAAACTTGATGATTTGTGAGTTGTGAAATGTGGTTTCTTTTGTTTTGCCATGATTGCACCTTAGGTAAGGATGATCTCCACCAAGATTATTTTGAGTATAAGGGAATTAGTTTAGTAGATCACCATGTTTAAGTCTTGGTTTGGGTATTGGGTTGTTGGTGGTTGAGTTGTCAAGTCAAAACCTTGGAGAAAGGAGAGTTATAGCTTCTGCAGAAAATCAGTTTAGTACCCTGAGGTTTAGAGTGAGTTTTGACCATGTCATTGATGTGAACTTTGAGGCCCAAGCCACCAGAAGTTAGTATTGGGAGTATATAAAAGGTTTTAGGTGTTGGTTGGAGGTTTGCATGTCATTTGGTTAGGTGCACAAGTAGAATAACAAACTCTGTCCAGCCGGGGACAATTTTGTTGCAACTTAGAAATAGGGAGATTTGACCATGTCATGGGTAGGCCCTCATTAGTCCCTGTTGGGCCTTAGTTAGAGGGAGTGTCAGAGAAGTTTTTCCAACCATAGTTCATAGGATATGAGTTAGAACCATGTGTCACAAGTTAATTCAAGTTAGGGTGTTTTCTGCCCAGGAAAACAGGGGAACCGTGGACTTTGAGCTTAGGCCCAAGAAGGCCCAAGCCAGGCCCTTGAGCCACATCAAGTTTGGGAGATGCCCTTAGGTCAGGAGAGTCTTGTGTAAGAGTTTTAAAGGAAAACCTATAGTTTAAGGGTGTCAAATGCACTCAAGAAACCATAGTTGTCATTCTGAAATTTGCACCAGTGAACACTTTCACTTAGCACATAGTTTTAGAACACTTAGGAGTGAGATTTAGGCTGACCACCATAGTTGTAAGATAGTATAAGGTCAGTAGAATAAAAGGCACAAGTGAGGGTCAATAGGTCTTGGATAGTTTAGTAAAGGCACATCGAGTTAGGAAGCCAAAATTAGAAGACTTTGTCTAGTTTAGCGACCAAGTGACTTAAGTTGGGGGATCGAGATCATCCAAGCCTAGTGTTGCATTATGGTGTATATGGTATTATTTGGTATTAATATATATATGATTATGTGGCTATGTGTGTGCAACTATAAATTAAAGGTGAATATAAATTAAGTGCATATAGGCCTAAGTGCCATCCGTGTTTAAATTCGGGTTGTAAATAGGTTAAGTTGGTGAGAGTATATTATAATGAAGATTATTATTATTTATGTAGGATCTCGAGACGAGGGAAAACTTGCCATAAAGGTTGAGTGAAGCTCCAGTTGCTCCTACCAGTCAGACCAGACCAGCCTTTCTCAAGGCAAGTGATTCAACTTGTCCTTCATATTTACTGCTAATAGTTCATACATTGCTGCAACTATCCTGTGTCATTTGATATATTAAATCAAGCGTATCTTATGTTTATCTTTGAATTATATAAAAATTCCATGAACCCTCGAGTACGTATTGCAAAGTGGTCTTATCATGATAGTATATTAAAGTAATTCGAATGCCAGGATAAAAGAAAGGGTAGTTACAACTCTTGGTTGATTCTCTTGATTTACATGCTGATGATTCCTAAGTATTGATATCTCATCCTGATACTTGAACCTCTATAGAACATTACCTTGAACCCTAAAAGCCAGATACTTATCAAAGTGATTCCTCATTGATTGATACTCCTCTTTCTTATCCTGAAGCTTGACGATTCTGATATATCCTGAGTTAAAGATCATTTCTGCATACCTTAACACCCTTAGTATTCATAAAGTTTATCTTCTTGTTGATCCAGCACTTAAACCTTGATGAGAAACCATTGCTTTAAGCCCAATTTGGCATTACCCTTTATAATATCCAATAGCCTCACTAAATCCCCTTGTCTAATCTTTGATATATGAAAACCATTCAGTTACTTTAACAAAGTATAGTTTCGTGAATCATAGCCCTGAGATTTAGTACCATATTTCCCGTGTTTCGAGTTGATCTATAATCCCTTGATAAAAAAGTAAAAAAAATGTTTAATGTAAAAGAGATTTTGTTATAAATCGGCATCAGTTTTTGAAATAAATAAAATGTGGGTTTTCAGTCCCAAAGGGGGATAAATGTTTTCTTTGAATAGTGGATCTGGACTGAGACGCGAGTCCTTTCCACACTTATATTAGGCTTAAAAGTTGCCTAGGGATTCCCATTAATGTTTTAGAACCCAGCGAGGTTCGGGATTACTTCGCGGCTGATCACCGGCTGTAATCCGTAGCGTCATAAAATGATTTTGAATAAGATATGATTTTGAAATTATTTTGATACAAACGGAATGATGCCATCACCCAAAGTTTTATCTCTCGTTATCACTGGTTATGTCTTCCCATTGACATTCTTTAATATATATCTCGATTTATGTTTTGTATCGTATTGTTTAGCACTTGTTGAGCATTTGGCTCAGCCCTTGCTTTACCCTGATATTTCAGCTAGCAGCTATGGTTAGATTCAAAAAGACCGCCCGTAAGACCTGTGATACTGATGCTTATGTTCGAGCTCAGGTAGAATAAGTGATAGTAGTTTGTGTGAGGACTCGGTATTTAAAATCAGTTGTAATAGATGGCAGTGTTGGGCTGTTCCAAACCCTAAATTGTAAGATCTTGGATTTGGGTATGTTTATTTATTTGTTGTGATTGCTATATTTAATTTGTTGTTTAAGTTGGGGTGTGACATTTGGGCCTCTTACTTCTCTTGAGTTTTCTCAATTGCTTCTACCTATTCAAGTGTAACTCAGGATATGTCGATTCAAATTCAGCATTTGTTTGTCAAATTAGCACAAATTATTAGTAACCATAATTTTAATCAAAACATTCATCAAGAAATACAGTTCAAGTAGATGAAGTAAAGATTAACAGGTTTCAATGAGAATATTCACATGCACATAATATGAGATAAACAAAGACTAAATATTGCAATCAAAAGAAATTTCATTAAAATATCCAAAGAGTACATCTTATGAAATTTGTAGATTACATGCAAAAGATTACAAGATAATCCTAGTCTAAGATTAGTTCCTCCTGCTGATGAACACTAGCACTGCAAGACAGATGATCCGTTCTTGCTGAAGAAAAGCCTCTCTCCGTTCTTCTTTCAAGCTTTAAAGATGGATTTGATAGTCCATCTTAAAGAACAAGAGATTTATCTGAACCTCTTGTGGAACCAAGTTCCATATCTCATCAGGAATGGCAGTGACATGCCATTTCTGTTACCAGTCACCACAACTGAACTCGACGTTGAAATTTTCATAGTTCATAAACATGTTTACAAGAACCATTTCTATGAAGGAAGAAAATAATGAGAATCAAAAGAGAGAGAATGATTTTGTGTGAGAATAGAAGATGATTTGTCTAAGGAAATATCGGTTAAATAGCCAATGACATATCAAGGGACTAGATGACTGATTAATGAATAAGTGTAGAGTTAACTTAATGGGCATCTCCCTAGACCGATGTGTAATGATTTAGGCAAAATGTGAACAGACAATAGTTAAAGCAGGAGTTAATGGGCACGGGAAATAAGTAATAATTATTGTGCACATGCACTTTTTCAAGATAAACACATTTACCACTAACCCAAAAGATTATGACTATTTTTATCTCACCTAATTATATTCTAATTAATTATGACCGTTACAGTATTTACCACAAATAAGTCAAGTAAAGAATAATGCCACGTAAGCATCAGAGTTTCCATCATGATTTAATATCAGAACTTGACTTTTATCAGATTTTAACATTCATCAGAACATGGCTTCTGTACTCAAAAAGTGAATGTTTGTATCTGTGATTTTTCATACAAATACTGACTTGTTTCCTCAGAGTTTAATCATCAGAACTTCCATCAGAACTTGTCCTCAGAATTTATACAAATGATACTTAACTGTTTGTCAAAAACAACTTAATCACCACAGTAATTTTCATCATTCATATGGAGTGAGAGTGTGTGCATTAGCAAAATATCAGATAAAGATTAAAGTCTGATATACTTTAGTACATCTTAGAAATAAGGCATAACTAAGAAAAGTGCTTAAAATCTGTCATTAATAATGAAGTCTACTAGAGGATAAATTTGTGCATGAGTCCACCTCAACTGTTTGTGCTCATTTTATGCATCTTTTGAAATTCTTTTTCACAGTGGCTCCTCAGTGTAAATGAGTAACAACTGCTTATCAGAATTTATGCTATTATCAGAGTATTTCTCCAGTAATCAGAGAATGTGAAAAGTCACCAAGAAAGATTTATTTGCTTTTCTAATGCATATTACTTAATACCAGCAATACACTTGGGTCTTCCCTTCCACATATTTTCTCTAGATCTCAAAGGAGTACCTGACTTCAATTTTTTTTTCTTTAGATAAGTGAGACTTATCAGCATTTAGTTCATCCTTAAGATTTATTGACATCAGAATTTGACAGATAAGAAGCAAGAATCTAGTTTGTGAATTAGTAATAAGATACACAAAGTAAATTTGACTAAGCTCAAAATCAGAATTTGCTTGTGTTAATGAATTTTCACATGAACAACTAATTCAAACATAGGATTTCTAGTATGTTAAAGACTACTAGGTCAACATCTAGCACAGTAATCCTCATTGGATTGAATAGTCACAGAACATTCAAATCACTATCAGAGTATATAGATCCACATCAGATAAAAATCAGCATTTAATATATTTCAATATAAGTACAGATTACATAAAGATAAGACAATATGTAAACACTGATCATAAGGTCTGATGCATGAGAACAAAAACTAAGCAGATTTAGAGAAAGAACCTGAAACCATTCCAAGTTCATTTACCAGTCTTGTAATAGTAGCTTCACATAGTGGTTTTGTGAAGATATCTGCAAGTTGTTGATCTGTTGGAACAAAATGCAATTTCACTGTACCTTTCATCACATGTTCCCTTATGAAATGGTACCTAATGCTGATGTGCTTTGTCATTGAGTGTTGAACTGGATTACCTGTCATAGCAATATCACTTTGATTATCACACTAAATAGGTATTTTAGAAAATTCTAACCCGTAATCCAGTAACTGATTCTTCATCCAAAGAATCTGTGCATAACAGCTTCCTACAACAATATATTCTGCTTCTGCAGTTGATGTGGAAATTGATTTCTGTTTCTTGCTAAACCAAAAAACTAATCTGTCTCCAAGAAATTGGCAGCTTCCATTAGTGCTTTGTTCCTTATGCCATCACTATCAGTTTTGTTTCTGAACACCAACTTTGTGCCAAAAACTGATCTGTTCTTTGGTCTTGGCACTAGGGTCCAGAATTTATTTCTTTCAAATTCATTTAACTCTTCCTGCATTGCTTGCACCAATCAACATCTTGAAGAGCTTCTTCCACTTTCTTTGGTTTAGTCTGAGATAGAAAAGAATGATAGAGACATTCATTTGATGTTGCAGTTCTAGTTCTGACACCTGCTTCAGGATCTCCAATTATTAAGTCAGGTATATGTGATTTTGTCCACTTCCTTGCAGATGGAAGTTGATTTCTAGAACTGGATCCTCCTCCATGATCCATACTATCTCCATCAGCATTTTTTATTGCTCCCCCTGTAGTTCTGCTCTCTGAAACTTCAGAATTTGAGTTGGATCCTTTAGGATTTGAAGTATCATAGTTTCCAGAATTATCAGAATTTGGCTCATCAGAACTTGATGAATCATAACTTGAAGAGCCAGTGACAGGTTCTGATGCTTTTTGAGAGTGTTGAGTTGTGGTGGGATCTTCAGCTTGCTCCCCCTGGACAGGTGCATTTTCCTTTGGAGTTGTTACCACAGTTTCAATGACATCTGAACTTAACCCGTCAGAACTTACATGATTAGAGTTTAAGTCATCAGAATTTACAGTATCAGAGTTTAAATCTTCATTTTCAAATCTCAGCTGATCATGATCATTGAAATCCTCAAGTCCAGTAATCTTCTTATCATCAAAAGATATATTGATAGATTCCATGACAACCTTTGTTCTTAAATTGTAGACTCTGAAGGCTTTTGTGGAAAGTGGATATCCAACAAAAAATCCTTCATCAGCTTTTAGATCAAATTTTGACAGCTGTTCAGGATGAGTCTTAAGAACAAAACACTTACATCCAAATATATGAAAGTATTTCAGATTTGGCTTCTTTTTCTTCACCATCTCATATGGTGTTTTTCCATGCTTGTTTATGAGTGTGGCGTTCTGTGTAAAATAAGCAGTCTGCACAGCTTCAGCCCAAAAGTAGGTTGGTAGCTTTGCTTCATCAAGCATAGTTCGTGCAGCTTCAATGAGAGTCCTGTTCTTTCTTTTTACAACTCCATTTTGCTGTGGAGTTCCAGGTGCTGAAAATTCCTGTTTAATTCCATGCTCTTTGCATAACTCTTCCATGATTAAATTCTTGAACTCAGTGCCATTATCACTTCTTATAATTTTAATAGAATCTTTGACCAACTTATCCAGCTGTCTGACATGATCAGTTAGAGTAGATGCAGTTTCATTCTTCTTGTGCAAGAAATACACTCAAGTGTACCTTGTGAACTAATCCACTATAACCATAGCATATTTCTTCTTAGCAATAGACATGACATTGACTGGACCAAATAGATCAACATGCAGTAGGTGATAAGGCTCAAGAATTGTAGATTCAGTTTTGCTCTTGAAAGAAGATTTTCTTTATTATGCCTTTTGGCATGAATTATAAAGGCCATCAGGAGCAAATACTTATTTTGGTAATCCTCTAACAAGATCTTTATTTACAAGCTCATTTATGTTGTTAAAATTTAAATGAGATAGTCTTTTGTGCCAATTCCAGCTTTCTTCAATTGATGCTCTACTTAACAAACATATTGCAGAACCATCAGAACTTGTTCAAAGTCTGGCTTCATAAATGTTACCATGCCTGTAACCTCTCTGAACCACTTTTCCTGTAGAATTGCTTACAACTTCACATTGTTCTTCAAAAAAATTCATAAGATAACCTCTGTCACATATTTGACTCACACTTAGCAGATTGTGTTTAAGTCCTGAGACAAGAGTTACTGATTCAATGATGACATTCCCAAGATTGATATTTCCATATCCCAGAGTTTTTCCCATGTTGCCATCTCCATAAGAAACTCCTGGGCCAGCTTTCTCCACAAAGTCTAATAGCAGGGCTTTATTTCCAGTCATATGTCCTGAACATCCACTATCCAGCACTAGGATATCTTTCCTATTGCCCTGCAATCACAAAGACCACTATTGGTTAGTTTTAAGGACCCAGACTTGCTTCGATCCTTTGGCATTTTTAAGTTTGTTAGCATTTGCAGCGGATTTAATTTCAGAGTTTATGCTAACATGTTGTTTATCAGAACTTATATCAGACTTTGCATCAGACTTTATACTAGAAGGAATTAAAGTAACTTTCTTCAAAGAAGGTTTTATTTGATAATAATCATAGTAGAGACTATGATATTCCTTACAAGTATAAATGGAATGCCATAAACTACCACAATGAAAACAAGGATTTTATGGCTTAAACCTAACAGACTGACTCTTAACTCCTGATCTAGGAGGTAAAGAGATTATATCTTTATTTTCCCTGCAAAAAGAAGCAAGATAGTTAGAGTTTCCACAGTTATAACATTTCTTTCTAGGAGCATTAGGAACAGGCTTATAATTATTGCTTTTGTTCATACCTTCCTTTCCATTCCTATTTTTCCTAGCTTTATTTACCTTGTTAACATTCCTAATCTCTTTCAGCTTATGCTTAAGCTGCTTCCTAGTCATTAAGCCTATGTTTACTTCAGCTGGTTTATCCTGTTTTAATTTGTCAGAAGTTGACTTTTCCTTAACTTCTGTCACAGACTCTTTCATCTTTTTAGAATCAGACTTTACAGTTTTTGCTACAAACTTAACAGGATTTACCTTTGGCTTAGCAGTCTGTTTAACAACAATTGGCTCAATTTGTTCAGTTCCTTTTTCACTTTTATCAGCTCCATAACCTAAGCCCTCTTTCCAGTTTCCACTACTTAATAAATTCTGAGTTGATCTGCCAGAGTTAGTCCAAGTTCTGATAATCTCTCTTTCTTTTTCTAAGTCAGCTTTTAAAGATTCATTCAATTTTAACACTTCATCTCTAACATATAAAGCATCATCTTTTTCTTTCTTAGTTTGATGAAGAATAACTAACTCCTTTTCTAAATAATCATTTCTCTTTTTATATGTAGAATTTTCAGATGTTAATCTTTCACATGTTAAAGTCTGATCTTATTAACTAATAAACATGGTTTTAAGATCTAATCTCAACTCAGTAATATCATCAGTATGAAAAGCATAAGTTGTTTGAGGTACCTTCAATTCAGTAGTTTCAGGGATGCTATCAGCATTTTCCATCAAGGCATAGTTCACCTCATCTTCAGAATCTAAAGTGTCTGTCCAGCTTTTCTTCTTTATACCTTGCCTTTGTCACTTTTTCCTTTCTTGCAGTCAGGAGATATGTGGCCTCTTTCACCACAATTGTAGCATTTGACATTTGAGTTGTCTCCTCTGTCAGACTTTCCTCCCTTGCCTTCAGACTTTCTGAACCCTTTCTTATCAGAACTTACACCTTTCCTGGAAAACTTCTTTCCCTTTCTGAATTTCCTGTAGGCTATCTTTGTGATACCCTTCACCATAAGAGCACACAATTTCATCATCTCTTCATCAACATCCATTTCAGATAAGCTTTCAGTTTCTGAATCATCATTATTATAATATGATGACTCTAAATCAGACTTTATGATGAGAGCTCTTCCTTTGCCCCTCTTTGAGGCAACAAATTTAGGAGATTCCTCCTCAGCCTTAAGAGCAACTGTACTTGACTTTCTTTCATGCCTCTTGCTCCTTTGATCCATCTCAAGTTCATAAGTCTTGAGCATACCATAAATTTCATCAAGAGTAGTTTCAGTAAGGTCATAGTTGTCTCTTATGGTAGTAGACTTCAAATCCCAATTTTCAGGAAGGGCTAAAAGGAATTTTAGATTTGAATCTTCAAGATCATATTCCTTGTCCACCAGTGACAGATCATTCAAGAGTTTGACAAACCTGTCATATAAGTCAGTTAATGACTCATCAGCTTTTGAGTCAAAGTGCTCATACTTTTGAGTGAGTATAGTCCACCTGTTCTTCTTGATTGCATCAGTTCCCTGGCATCTTGTCTCCAGGGCTTCCCATATCTCCTTTGCAGTCTTGCAATGTATCACTCTGTTTGACATGACATTATCAATGGCACTATGCAGCAAATGCCTTACCTTTGCATCCTTGGCAATATATGAGATGTCTTCAGGTGTGTACTCACCTTTCTCCTTTGGTATGGTCTTTGCTGGTTGATCAGCAACTAGAGTCCTATGGTTCAGGTTGCTTCTTGAACACATATAATAATTATTTATTGGAAAAAATAATTACACGATATACCCCGGATATTACAAAAAATTCCCAAAAATTGTGAATAATTCAAAAATACAAAGAAATGATATATTTTAAAGTCCTAAAATATTATAAAAATAAAAAAATATGATTTTTGTGGGGTTTTTAACACCCCAAAGGGGCCCAGAAAAGTCATTTTTCGCGAAACAAGAAAATTTATAAAATATCTAGATGTTTAGAATAACGCAGTAGTACAAGTCGTTCTAAGAAAAATAAGGCCAATTATTTTATTTGAAATATCATCTATTAAAACATAGTTCGGGTCGTATAACTTTTGATATGAAAGCTTTTAATACCAAAATAAAATATATGATAAATACCCGAAAATACCCTGACGATACGGAACACACATAGCACATAGCAGTTAGGGTTTTATAACTAATTACACATAAATAACATACTAACACACATAATTTATCTTTATTATGATATCATATAAACGTAATTTCCCAGTCGTTATATCCTCCCCCTTAATAGGATTTTGTCCTCAGAATCTCGCTAAAAAAATAAATGGGGATACTTTTCTAACATTTCACTCTCAAGTTCCCAGGTTGACTCTTCAACCATAGGATTTCTCCACAAAACTCGTACTAAAGGTACGGACTTATTTCTCAACACTCTCTCTTGCCGATCTAGAATTTTTATTGGTTGCTCTATATAAGACAAATCAGATTGAATCTCTATCGACAATATTATATTACATGTCTAGAATCAGGATTATATCTCTTAAGCATCGACATGTAGAACACGTTATGGATATGTTGCATGTAACTTTCCCGACTTTCTTCAAGATTTCAAATGGACCAACGTATCGCGGCTTCAGTTTACCCTTGTTGTCAAATCTGATAAATCCTTTCCATGGCGATATTTTAGTAACACATGCTCTCCTTCTTGGTAGTCCATATCCTTCCTAGCTTGATCTGCATATTTGCATTGTCGATTTTGCGCTGCTTCAAGCCGCTTTCGAATAAGCTCTACTTTTTCCTTAGTCTGCTGAATCAATTCTGGACCTAGAATCTTGCGTTCGCCTAGTTCATCCCAATACACAGGTGATCTGCATTTTTTTCCGTATAAAGTTTCATAAGATGGTATTCCAATGCTTGCATGAGAGCTATTGTTGTACGAAAATTCCACTAGTGGTAAATGCTCGTCCCAACTGCCTTCAAAATCAATTGCGCATACCCGTAACATATCTTTGATTGTTTAGATAGTTCTTTCACTTTGTCCGTCTATTTGTGGATGATAAGCAGTACTCATATTTAGTCTGGTACCAAGGTATTCTTGAAATTATCTCCAGAATCTTGAATTGAAACATGGATCTCGATCAGATATAATGGATACAGGAACTTCATGTCGTATCATAATTTCTTTGAGGTATAAATGCACTAACTTGTCAAGCAAAAATCATTCATTGATTGGAAGAAGATGTGCTGACTTGGTTAGTCTGTCGATTATCACCCAAATTGTATCATAATTTGTCTTGGTTCTTGGAAGTCCTACCGCAAAATCCATCGCTAAATATTCCTATTTCCATTCTGGAATATCCAGTGGTTGTAGTAATCCGCTTGGACATTGATGTTCTGCTTTAACTCGTTGGCACGTATAGCACTTACTTACCCACTTTGCTTTTTCTTTCTTCATGTTTGGCCACCAAAAGTTTTCTTTCAGGTCTCGATACATTTTTGTACTTCCTGGATGTATGGAATATCTTGAGTTGTGAGCGTCTCGTAATATTTCTTCCTTCAATTCTGGAATATTAGGTATCCATATTCTTGATGAAAATCATAGAATTCCTTTATCATCTTTCTGACTTGAAATTTCTTCTCCTGTTAGACTGTCGTCTTCTTGACTCATCACTTCTTCTTGACACCTTCTAATCTTTTCCAATAGTTCTGGTTGAAATGTCATTGCATAGATTACTTTAGTGGGTTCTCCTAGAACAAGAACTTCAATTTTCCAATTTCTCAAATTCTCTGACTAATTCTTCTGAAGAAGTCAACATATTTAATCTCACTTTCCTGGTTAATGCATCTGCTACAACGTTCGCTTTTCCTGGATGATAGCTGATTGTAACATCATAGTCCTTGATCAATTCTAACCAGCGTCATTGTCTCATGTTCAGTTCTTTATGCGTAAAGATATACTTCAGACTTTTATGATCCGTGTAAATTTCACACTTCTCGCCGTAAAGATAATGTCTCCAAAGTTTCAGTGCGAGCACGATAGCTGCTAGTTCCAGATCATGCGTAGGATATTTTTTTTCATCAGGTTTCAGCTGTCTAGAAGCATATGCAATTACGTTACCATGCTACATCAATACTGTTGTGCAAGACATGCCTGTACTTTAACAAGACTAAGATAATTTGTCAACCCTAAGTAAGTTGTATTGTTATCATAATCTGTATTTTGTACTTGTAACACTTAAAATCTGTAAAAATGTCAAAGGAGCAGACTAAAGTCTTTTTTCTATGAATAGTGTCAAGCCTAAGAATTCTATCTGGAAGAAGATCAAGAAAATCATGCCTCAGAAAAATTATGAAGAAGCTTGGAGTTGAATAAATATGTTTTAGGAAAAAAAATTTAAGTCAAGATCTCTACAAGTCACAGATTTAGTGTTATAGAGAATTCATTTAAGAACCCAAAATGACTTATCGAGAAGTCAGAAAAGGCACTAGAGAACTCACAGAGATATCGACAAGCCAAATTGAATATATGGAGATTGGAGATATCGACAAGTCATTTCTTCACTAGAGAACTCAGTGTTATCGACAAGTCAACATTCATTAGAGAACTTTGAGTTATCGATAAGTCAAATTCCACTAGAGAACTCAGAGATATCGATAAGCCAAAATTCACTGGAGAACTCTGAGTTATCAACAAGTCAAATTTGACTAGAGAACTCTGACTTATCGATAAGTCAATAAATCATTAGAGAACTCAGAGATATCGATAAGTCAAAGTGAAGATATGAAGACTAGAGATCTCTGCAAGCCAAATTCTCTGATAGAGAACTCAGAGACCTCTACAAGTCAAACTTACTATAGAGTATTAGAGATCTCGATAAGCCAATATACTTATCGAGATGTCAAGTTCTCTATAGATCAAACTGGAGATCTCGAGGTAAAGTCTCAAAGTACAAAATTGCAGATCAGTTCAATATCCAAGATTAACATTCAACCAACAATCCAAATAGCTGGATTGACAAGTCTACAAAAAGCAACTTGAGGGACGTGCAAGATCAATGGTTAAGATTAACTGACAAAGGAAGATCAAGATAATTACAGGATGCTAAAGATATGCTAAGCCAGAAATAGAAGATATACTTTTCTATAAATGGAAATGACAAGTGACTGTTTACAAAAGCTAATAGCATGTCTTATTGTACACTGTGTAAACTAGCAGTTAACTGAATTATAAAGTTAACACTGGTCCTTTAGTCAGTTGTAACAATTTAGATAGAAAATCTTGTGACACTCTCAAGAAGAAGCTAAGCTCTTTTTCAACAAAGAGCCTATAAATTTTGTAGCAAAACATTCTTAATTTTAATATAAAATTAAGTGAGTTTTGAAGATCTGTGTTCTTTATTGCTGCAATCTTAATTTCTGCATGAACACATTTTTACTACAAGATTTAATGTACTTTGTTCAACCATAAAAGATTCAAGAAAACACATTCACCCCCCGGTGTGTTATTCATTTCCTAACAAGTGGTATCAGAGAAAAATCTGAAAGTAAACATATTCAAGATCTTGGAAGAATGAATACACAGAAAATTAGTAGCATCAAAATTCCTATCTTTGACAAAGCTAACTACACTCTTTGGAAAAAGAAAATGTTGATGTTTATCAGAATAGCCAATCCACTCTATATTTAGATACTAAAAAATGGGCCCTTCATTCCTATGGTTAGAGTTGAAGAATCAACAGATGGTGACATGGTCATTCCATCTCATTATACTCCAAAAGATCATTCTGAGTATTCTGAGCCTAAAAAATAGAAAGTTTCCCTGGATAGTGGCCTGTAACTGATATTGATTGAGTCACTTGACAATGTGATGTAGAACAACATTGTCAACTGTGACACTGCCAAGCACATATAGGAAAAGATTGAAATACTCTGTGAGGGAACTGAGGAAGTTAGATCAAATCAAAGAAGGATATTGAATTCACAGTATGAGGGTTTCATGGCCAAGCCAAAGGAAAGTATAACATATGTGTTTGAAAGGTTCAACAAGCTAATAAATGACTTGGAGCTCCATGACAAATTCTATGAAGCTGAAGAGGTGAACTTGAAGTTCTTGCTTACTCTCACTGATCATTTGGAACAGAAAATCTCAGCAATCAGAAAAGGGAGAGACTTGAGCAGAATAACACTGGAAGTTCTATATGGAATTCTCAAAACATATGAACTAGAAATGATTTAAAGGAAATCATTGAGATCTGGTCAAGGACATGTTGTAGATGGATCAAGTGGTTTAATATTAAATGAAAGCCAAACATCAAGTGATGAGCCAAGATCTCAAACTCCAATTGTCTCAACAAGTGAGCAAAGAACAAATGATTCACATGAACAAGTCATTCTGGAATTGGAAGAAGATGAATTCTACACTCTTGATGAACTGGATGAGCTAGATCAGTCAATGGCCTATTTGGCTAGAAAATTCTGTAATATTAGAGTAAAGAAACCAAGATACTTCAAGGGTAAAGGACAGTCTTTCAACAAAGACAATAGCTGGAAAGGAAAAGGGAAGTACACTTTTGACAGCAAGAATGGTTACAAAACTGGATCTGTTGACATATCTAAGATAAGGTGCTTCAACTATGATGAACTAGGCCATTTTGCTATAGAATGCAGGAAACCCAAGAAAGCAAAGAAAGATAAAACTTATCTTGAATTGGAAGCAAAGTATGAAGCTCTTCTGAAGAAACAGCAAAGCAAAGCTTATATTACAAAGGGTAAAAGTTGGGATGACTCTGAAAATGATGAAGATGAAGAATTTGGAAATTATGCACTCATGGCCTTAGAGCAAGGAGAATCATCCTCATCTAAATCACAGGTACCAACTCTTACTATCATTGATTTAAATGTGAGTCAATATAAGGAAAATATAGAGAAGATGAACACAAAATTATTTCACATTCACATAAGAATGGTTGCTGCTAATGAAGAAGTTAGCAGATTAACAAAGATAAATGAGAAGCTTAAAAGTGAGAAGCAAGAAACAGAATTGTTGTTGGTGGAGCTTGAAGCTGTAAAGCAAGAGAATGCTTATCTCAAGAATAAGCTCAACTGTGCAAATGAAATTGAAGCAGTGCTAAGGGAAAAACTGGAAAAGAATGAGGTGAAGTTGAAGCCTTTCAGAAATGCATCTGAGTTAGTTGGACAATACCATGAGAAGAACAAATCATGTGCAAATATTTATATTGGTTTTGACTATGATGCCTTGAACAACAAGAAGAAAGAGATAAGTGACAAAGGAAAAGCAACAGTTAATGAAAATGTTCCAGTTATGTGAAGTCAACTTTAGTGAAGAAGAACTGATTATCAAGCAAGAAATTGTTGATGAGGACAAAGAGAAGAAAACTGCAGAATCAACTCAGTCTTCCAATACTGAAGAGAAGCTCATGGACAAACAAAGTCCCAAGACACTTGTTAAAGAAACCAAAACTGAAGATGCAAGAAAGAAAAAGAAAAATTGAAATGGGAAAATAGGGATAAACAAAAGCATCAATTTTGCTTATGTTGCAGATGCTCCAAGAAAGAAATGTGAAAAATGTGGCTCTGTGAATCATCTAACTCACCTTTGTAAAAAGGCAGTTAGAAAGCCAACTTAAGGAGCCTGCAAATACAATGAAGCAAATGCAAATGATCCCTACTCCTTCTGTGACAAGTTTGACTGCATTCCTTGCAACTTGAAAGTGATGAAAAGTTGTCACAAACTGAGAGTAGACCTCAAAGAAACAAAAATTGGGTCTACAACAGAATGGGAAAATGCTCAACAGTCAATGAACTCTATTTTATCTGAAAATACTCATTCTACTTCTACTAAATCATTTAAAAAAAGAAAGTACCCAACACTGCTTGGGTTGCTAAACACACTTAAAACTTACTATGTGCAGTGCAAAGTGAAGAAAGTCATCTGGATCATAGATATGGGATGTTCCAGGAATATGACAGGTGATAAAGCCCCGCTATCACAGTTTGAGGAGAAAGCTGGCTCTTTGGTGACCTTTGGAGACAACAATAAAGGATTCACAATGGAATATGGCAAGATTGTTTCTGAAAATATTGTCATTGATGATGTAGCACTGGTAGCTAGTCTTGAAGTGAATCTTCTAAGTGTTAGCCAATTTGCAGACAAAGGTTTTGAATTTTTATTCAACAAGGAAGAATGCACTTTTATCAGCAAGAAAACTGGTGAAGTTGCTCTGATAGGAGCAAGGAATGGAAGCTTGTTTGGTGCAGATTTTTACTCAACAAATAAGGATGGTA
The DNA here is from genome assembly GCF_009905375.1 of Apium graveolens. NCBI lineage: Eukaryota > Viridiplantae > Streptophyta > Magnoliopsida > Apiales > Apiaceae > Apium > Apium graveolens. Next base: position 154,837,964 of record NC_133650.1, read on the forward strand.
TTTGTTGCTTCTACACCAAGGCATCAGAAGAACAAAGCAAGCTTTGGCATAAAAGCTGTCTCACTTGAATTTCAAGGCAATTAACACCTTGGTCAAAAAGGAGTTAGTAAGAGACATGCCTAAACTAGAGTTTGCTCAAGTTGAAGTTTGTGAAACTTGTTAAAAAGGAAAAATGAAAAGATCAAGTCACAAGTCAAAAACTGTGAATTCTATAAGTACTCCTTTGCAACTAATTCACATGGACTTATTTGGACCAGTAAATGTCTTATCTATTTCAAGAAACAAATATGCACTTGTGATCGTGGATGATTTCTCAAGATACACTTGGGTAGAGTTCATGCACTCTAAAGATGAAACTCCACACATCATAATTGAGCACATCAAGAAGATAGAAAAATAGGCTGAAGATTACAATTATGTAAAAAGATTGAGAAGTGATAATGGAACAGAATTCAGAAATGTAACATTCAGTGAATTCTGCAAAAGTAAAGGCATTGTTCAAGAATTCTCATCTGCTAGAACACCTCAACAAAATGGAGTAGTTGAAAGAAAGAACATAACATTAGTTGAAGCTGCTAGAACAATGCTGCAAGATGCCAAGTTGCCAACAAGTTTCTGGAAAGAAGTTGTTAACACTGCATGTTACACTCAGAACAGATATCTCATTAACAAGGCACGCGGTAAATCACCTTACTCAATCATGTCTAAAAGAAAGCCTATTATAAAGCATCTTCATGTGTTTGGAAGCAAGTGTTACATTTTGAAAGACAACTCTGTATGTGGGAAAATTTGACTCAAAAGTCTTTGAAGAAATTTTTCTAGGATATTCATTGGAAAGAACAGCCTACAAAGTTTATGTGATTGATCAAAAGAAGATTATGGAAAGCACATATGTGACTTTTGATGATGACAATTGTTCAGGCTTGGAATGCCTTGATGATAATGAAGCTGAAGCCCTTGCATTTGAAAACCTCAACATTGATAGTGATTCTGATGGGGGAAGATGAAGTTGATGCACAATAGATAATAAATGAAGAGACTACTCAACGGGAAAATCATAGAAGTGGAAACTCATCTCAAACACCTGAATTTGATAGCACAAACTCAGGGGGAGAAAGAGGAGAAGGATCTAGCAGTCATACAAACAATGAAGAAAATGATGAAGGCACAAGTCAACACACTCATACAAGGAAGTGGGATAGAAGTCACACTAGAGAATCAATTATTGGTGATCCTACTGCTGGTGTGAGGACTAGAAGTGCAACTTCTAATGGGTGCCTACATGCATGTTTTCTGTCTCAAGTAGAGCCTAAGAAAATTGATGAAGCTCTAGTGAATGCCGATGGATATCTGCCATGCGAGAAGAGCTGAATCAGTTTGAAAGAAAAAAAAAATTGGGAATTGTTTCCTGCACCAAAGAATAGAAGCATTATTGGAACAAAATGGGTGTTCAGGAACAAGATGGATGAAAATGGTATAGTCACCAGAAATAAAGAAAGGTTGGTTGCAAAAGGCTACTCACAAGAAGAAGGAATTGATTATGATGAAACTTTTGCTCTAATTACAAGACTTGAAGCAATATGGATTTTTCTAGCATTTGTTGCACACTCAAATTTGAAAGTGTATCAAATGGATGTCAAGAGTGCCATCCTGAATGGTGAGCTAGAAGAAGAAGTTTATGTGCAACAACCACCTGGCTTTGAAGATCCAGAATTTCCAAATTTTGTGTACAAGTTACTCAAGGATCTATATGGACTGAAACGTGCACCTAGAGCTTGGTATGACACACTGTCAGAATTCCTACTGAAACATGGTTTTACTAGTGGAACCATAGACAAGACTCTCTTCCACAAGAAATATGGTGATGATATGATCCTAGTTCAGATCTATGTGGATGATATCATCTTTGGTTCTACAAATGAGAAGCTTTGCCAAAGATTCTCCAAGATTATGCAAAGTGAATATGAAATGAGTATGACGGGGGAACTGAGTTACTTTCTTGGACTTCAAGTCAGTCAAAGAAGTGATGGTATATTCATCAGCCAAACTAAGTATGTCAAGGATTTATTGAAAAAGTTTGGTATGGTTGATATCTCAAGCTATAGAGGAATGATTGGTTCATTGCTTTACTTAACTGCTAGTAGACTAGATATCATGTTTGCTATATGTCTGTGTGAAAGATTTCCAGCCAATCCAAAAGAATCACATTTGATGGTCGTAAAGAAGATTTTCAGATATTTGAAGGGAACTCCAAACTTGGGATTATGGTATCCTAAGGGAACTGGTTTTGAAGCTGTTGGTTACACAGATACAGATTTTGTTGGATGTAGGGTTGACAGGTTGAGTACTAGTGGAAGCTGTCAATTTCTTGGTCAAAGACTTGTATCCAGTTATAGCAAGAAATAACAATCTGTATCAACTTCTACAGTTGAGGCTGAATACATAGCTGCAGGAAGTTGTTGTGCTCAAGTGCTTTGGATTAGAAATCATCTAATGGATTATGGCCTAGTGTTACACAAAATTCCTATCATGTGTGACAATACTAGTACTATATCTATACTTGCTAATCCAGTTAATCATTCTAGAACAAAGCACATTAATGTAAGGTACCATTTTATTAGAAAACATGCTAGAAATGGTACCATTGAGCTCAATTTTGTTCCAACAGAAAAACAGTTAGCTAACATTTTTACTAAACCTTTGGATGAAGCAACTTTCACCAGACTTGTAGGTGAAATTGGAATGCTTAATTCTTCATCCTAAGGCAAGAACTCAGCTAATGTGTTGCAGCAGATTAGTTTCCAGTGAATCAAAATTAATTTGATTTAATTGGAAATTAACTAAAATATGAATTATAAATATTTCGGAAATCTCTGCATATTTATTTTTCAAAATTATAAATTCAACTTGCAAATTTTCAAATTCTAAGTAAACTGCTAAGTTGTTAATTTACATCCTTAATATGTAAAATTAACACAAGGCAGAATTATATTGGTCAAAAGTATATAGAAAACTGAGTTCTCGATAAGTCTAACTGACTTATCGATAAGTCATTTGAAGACTTCTCGAGTGAGTTCTCGACAAGTAAATTTACTGACTTCTCGAGTAACTTCTCGATAAGCTTAATTATGACTTATCGATAAGTCCTTGTAAAGTTCTCTAGTAGTGTTAATTCACAGAGTTCTCTACAAATATAGTTTTTGACTTATCAAAAACTCAAAACTGAAATAATTTAATTTAATAAATTATTTTGGTAAAATACTTTTGGAAAATTTATTCTAATTTTATTTTAAATTTATTCAAATAAAAAGTTGGAATTAATTCAGTCCATTTTTTGGACAAACTGGGTATTTATTTGACATCTCGATAAGTCAATTTTTAGTTCTCTATAAGAGTAATTTAAAATGACTTCTCAATATGTTCTTTATCTCTTAAAATGACTTCTCGATAGACAAATTCCAAACATTTATTTTTGAGTTCTCGACAAGTCATTTGCTTTTACTATAAATACCAAGACTTCTCGATACATATACTGTTGGATTTTAATCGCAGCGGAGGCATGGCAAAACACTTTTTACACATGTAAAATCCAAATAAAAGCATATAAATCATGGTAAAAACATATGGATCGATTACTAACCTTTAATATGCGATCCAAAAGCATCGATTGGAGATCCTTAGCAGCTTCTCCTCAAACGTGAAGCACTCCACCGGTATCCACCAAGAAAACGACGTTAAGGAGGAGGAGGAGGTGGAGAGAATTAGGTTTTATAAAATTTTGGGGTTGGAATAAAAATAGGGTTTATAATAGTATATTTATAGGCAAAATTTTCAGCTGAAATTTTCCCATAAATATTATTATTATTATCCCATTTATTATTCTCATTAATAATTAAAACACCTTTTAATTATTAATCCTTTTTCTAAACACTTTAGAAATAATTCTCTCTCTTGATTTAATTTCCAAAAATTAAATCCTTTAATTAATAATATTAAGAACTTTTCTTAATTAATTTATAATCAATTAAATCTCATTTAATCAATTAATAAATTTGCCAATTGATTATTTATTTCATAAATAAATAATTATTAGCCATTATTAATTAATTCCTCCACCATTAAATCATTCTTTTTTATGGTGTGACCCTGTAGGTTCAATATTAAGCCGGTAGTAGAAATAAATAATAATAAAACTATTTTATCATTATTTATATAAATTCTCTAATTTATTAAATATGATTAATTAATTAATCACATTTATTCTACACCGTGAGGGATACTTCTCAGCATATCGCGACTATCCGGATAATACGAATTCACTGCTTAGAATACCAAGAACCTATTCAGTGAATAGTTACCGTACAATAAACTCCTTCTACCCTACAATGTCCCGATTAAATACAAGGCATGGATCTCGTGTCAAGCCTATCTAATTCAATCACTTGCTTACCATTTATTATGCTCAGTTCTATGTAAATTAGAAACTCCTTTCTAATTTCATTTACTCTGGCCAGAGATTCCTGAACTAGCATAAGTGGATCAGCCTTGAACATTCGTTTCCTTCACTGGAAAGGGTAGATCCTTTATTGATCATACATTATCTTCGTGTACAAATTCCTATACCCAGTAGAGCCCTAATAATTATCCCTGGAGACTAAGAACTAAACCAAAGCATAGTTCAGTGTACACAAGATGACTATGATGACCTCAAGTCTAAGGATACTTGTACAACTATCACTATGTGAACAACTGCTGACACGTGAGTGAACTCCATCAGTTGTTCAGCTGTGCGAGTCATGTTCAGTGAACTTATTCTATAATAAGCACCTACATACTAGCTATAGTGTCACCACATAAATGTCTATGAGAACAGACATCCTTCATAATGAAGCAACCATAGTATGTACCGATCTCTGCGGATTATTAATTACCAGTTAGTAATCCTACGACCAGGAACTATTTAAGTTTAGAGTTATCATCTTTTAGGTCTCACTATTATGATCTCATCATAATCCATAAAAAGCTTTACTCTAAACTATGGTATATCTTATTTAAACACTTAAATAGATAAAGCCCGTAATAAAAACAAAACAAGTCTTTTATTAATATCAATGAAATCAAAACAGATTACACAGGAAGTTATTCCTAAATCCTAATACATGATTGGACTTAGGACATATTCCTTTTAATCTCCCACTTGTACTAAAGCCAATCACTCTGGTATCTAATACCCATCTTGTCTTTATGACAATCAAAGTGACTTTCATAAAGTAGCTTTTTGAGTGGGTCTGCTATGTTTTTATGTGTGTCAACTCTATTTCAATACAACACAAGAAATGTTATCGCACTCCCACTAATCCTTTTGTAGACGCATGGTTCATCTACGTTTTTGATAAAATCAAACTCTTTGATTGTCTCATCAAAACGAATATTCCATCTTTCGAGAAGCTTGCTTTAAACCACATATGGTTCGCAGCAGCTTACACACTAGGTTTTCATTTCCCTTGGAAAGAAAACCATCTGACCATTTTCCAGATTTCATAGTCGTAGTAAGCAGCAATCGCAAGCAAAATCCGAACTGATTTTAACAGGGCTACAGGTAAAAGGTTTCATCAAAGTCAATCCATTACCTTTGTTTGAATCCTTTTGCCAAAAGCCTGGCCTTAAAGGTCTCCACCTGGCCATCTGCTCTAATCATTCTTTTGTATCCCGTATACATAGATTTCATTCTGGATTTCATGGCACTATGCCATTTCTCTGAGTCAACACTACTCATAGCCTTATTATAGGTCACAGGGTCGTCATCATCAATGATCGACAACTCATTGTCATTCTTAATGACAAGGCCATATTACCTCTCAGGTTGGCGAGACACTCTCCCTGACCTACGAATGGGCTGTTCCACAGAAGGTTGTTCAGTCAGAACAGGTGTTTCCACTTGATCCGTAGTAGTTTGTGCTTCTTGAACTTCATCAAGTTTAATTTTGATCCCACTGTTTCCTTCAAGGATAAACTCCTTTTCCAAGAAGGTAGCATGTCTAGAGACAAACACCCGATGATCGGTGTAAAAGTAATACCCTAAAGTCTCTTTAGGATATCCCACAAAACTACATTTTACGGATCGATATTCCAACTTATCTGGGTCAACTTTCTTGACATAAGCTGGACATCCCCAAATCTTAACGTGTTTAAGACTCGGTTTCCTTTCTTTCCATATCTCATACGGAGTTTGAGGAACAGATTTGGAAGGCACCTTATTCAGTTAATATGCTGAGGTTTCCAATGCATAACCCCATAGGAATACTGGAAGATTCTCATAGCTCATCATGGACCGAACTATGTCTAACAAAGTTCAATTTCTCCTTTCAGATACCAATCTGGAGGAGTCCACTGGGAGACTATACCATTTACTTTGAGATAATCTAGAAACACTCCATTAAAGTATTCACCACCTCGATCTGATCGAAGAGTTATAATACTATGTTTGGTTGTTTCTCCACTTCTTACTTATACTCTTTGAACTTTTCAAAGGCTTCAGACTTGTGTTTCATCAAACACATATCCGAATCTAGATTTATCATCTATGAAAGTAATGAAGTATGAAAATCCACCCATGGCTTGCGTAGACATTGGTCCACATACATCTGTGTGTACCATTCCTAGCAAATTTGCAGCCCTCTCTCCATGTCCACTAAATGGAGACTGTAGTGCCACAATGAAGTGAGATTTTCATCATCCCTTTTCTTTTATTAGTTTGTTCAATCTGAAGTAAATTATGTCACATTCATACAGACCATTATTTAAAGTACCACGCCCATAAAGAATATTATCTCTAAGAATAGAACATTCATTATTCTCAATAATAAATAAAAATCCAGCCAAGTCTAACATGGGAATATAAATAATATTCCTCACAATCGAGGGAACAAAATAACAATTATTTAAAACAATAGTCTTGCCCGTAGGCATATGTAAATGAAATGATTCTACATCTTTAGCAGCAACTCTTGCTCCATTTCCCATCAGTAGAATCACCTCCTCTTCCTCAAGAGTCCTACTTTTCCTTAGTCCCTACAACAAATTGCAGATTTGAGAACCACAGGCGGTATCTAATACCCAAGTAGAAATTTGATTTAAAGACATATTCACTTCTATCATGAACATACCTGAATCAGAAGCGGTAGTCTGACTACCCTCCTTCTTCTTCAATTCTGCAAGGTAAACCTTGCAGTTCCTCTTCCAGTGCCCCACCTTGTTACAGTGAAAGCAAACAACTTTGCTCTTGGGGTCTTCAGCTTTTGGTGGAACCGGATTTTCTTCACATACTTTCTTCTTCTTGGAAGAGTTCCTCTTCCTTTTCTTAGGATTGGAACCTTCACCAATTAGAAGAACAGAACTCTTCTTAGGGAGAAAATTCGATTCCGCAGTCTTCAACATGTTGTGGAGTTCAGGCAGGCTGACATCCAACTTATTCATGTGAAAGTTCACAACAAACTGCGAGAACGAACTCGGAAGCGATTGCAAGACCAGGTCTTGGCTCAACTCCCCATCCATGGCAAAACCAAGTTGTCTAAAACGTTCAATCAAATTGATCATCTTAAGTACATGGTCATTCACAGATGATCCCTCAGACATCCTACAACCGAACAACTCCTTCGATATCTCATATCGAGCTGTCCTCCCCGCCACATCATACAACTCTTGTAGATGCATGAGGATAGTGTGGGCATCCATATGCTCATGTTGCTTCTGTAGCTCAATGTTCATGGAAGCTAGCATGATGCATTGAGCAACATTTGCATCATCTATCCACTTACGATACACAACATGTTCATCATTATGTGCATCACTAGCAGGTTCAGTAGGCTTAGGTGAGTCAATCACGTATTCCAGATTCTCAATCCTGAGAACAATTTTCAAGTTTCGAAGCCAGTCAGCATAATTAGGACCAGTCAATTTGTGAGCATCCAGTATGCTCCTGAGTGATAGTGTAGAAGACATAATGTATATTGTAAATCTGTAAATGATAAACACATACCAACACTTAGCAAATATTCGATTTCATTTTAAAACACTATATGAATCGGGTCTTTATTCATAAGTGGCTCCCACTAGTTTATCTAATTTATTCAACCCCCTACGTGAAAAATTAAGCATTCATAATGCTAGTGGGAATAGGGATCCTACATTCCATTACACAACCCCGGCTGTGGCACGAAACGCTATGTAATGTTCAATAGGCAGACAACTCTTGTCAATTACATATAATGTTATTCCCTAATCAAACTTTAACCTCTTGAATAATTGAGTCACGGCTGTGGCACGACAAACTCAATATTCTAAGTCAAGTCTAACCCAACATTCCGTACAATTGAATCAGTCCCCAAAGGCCCACGGCTGTGGCACGTAACGACCTTTAGATTCTTATTCAATGTACATATTTCTATGTAATAGACAAGTATTTCTTATTTCGAAATCAAAGCCCTCGGCTGTGGCACGAAACGATAATGATTTAAAAATAAGAACTACTTTCTATCATATTGGAAGGCTATGACCGATACAAGCCCGTTGTATCATTGGCCAATTACTACTTGATATTATTTAATTTTAGAGGGATTATATTCCGTTACAATCATAATCATATTATAAAGAGATTCTTCCTTTTAAATTAAATATTTCAAATCAATAATCAATAATTAGATGATTTCCAGATCGGGTGGAGCATTGTCAAGAGGCGTCACTTAATAACCCTTTCTTACAGATAGAAATCTGTTGTTGACAGAATCATCCTTTCTCTCATATCGAAAATTCATATTCAATTACGTGTTTCATAAACACAAGAATCTCATGATTTTATTCATAATATTATTCTTAAGGTTATGAAACAATTTCACTATACTAGGTTGTCTAACAAACGCCTTATGTTCATTTAAGTTCACCTAAATCTATCATCGCATGATAAACTAAGCATATATCACATATATAAACATGAATAAACATCAAGGTAGGCATGTTATATCATCTAGTATATTAGTCTAAGCATTATACATCTCTATGTATCACATGAAGCATTTAAAAGCAATTAAAACAGTTAAAAACAGCTTTAAAACACTTCCGGAAATATAAACAGTTCAAAAATTTTACATAAACTAAAATTTGATCACACCATTAGATCCGTCTCGGAAAAACGAATCCAACGGTATATTGCACGCCTAAAACGGAGTTACGAAACTCCCAGAAATCAAATTTAAAAATAACAGACGGGCTGTAACGCATTACAGGAACGCGTTACAAGCCCTGTAACGCATTCCGGTGATGCGTTACAACCCTTTTAAGCCATTAAAAGGTGTAACATATTCCGTGAATGCGCCACAGGGTGTAATGCATTCCCGGAATGCGCGACACCCCTATTTTTCTGCCTGCCGCACGCGCCGTATCGCTTCTGCCTGACAGCTTCTGGCACGGAAATCCGTGCCGCCTGACATCTTCTATGTCTTCTTCTTCCGTGCAACAGTACAGATTACAGCAGATAACAAATATACATATATATACATACAATTCATATATATATATGATTATTTAATTAAGAATTTAATTGCAACAACTTCAAAAATTCATAATAAAAAATCTATACATCATAAAATTATGAAAAAAATAGCCATACGATCTACAACACTTGTAGAACCCAGATCAACATTCAAAATTATTCTGAGAAACGATTTCTCATCAGACAAAATTAATCCATAATATAACTTGTAAAAATCATAATTAATTCATACAAGCACATAAAATTCTGAAATTTTTACCACAGATCTATATGCATACAACCTAAGCTCTGATACCATTGTTGGATTTTAATCGCAGTGGAGGCATGTCAAAACACTTTTTACACATGTAAAATCCAAATAAAAGCATATAAATCATGGTAAAAACATATGGATCGATTACTAACCTTTAATATGCGATCCAAAAGCATCGATCAGAGATCCTTAGAAACTGCTCCTCAAACGTGAAGCACTCCACCGGTATCCACCAAGAAAACGACGTTAAGGAGGAGGAGGAGGTGGAGAGAATTAGGTTTTATAAAATTTTGGGGTTGGAATAAAAATAGGGTTTATAATAGTATATTTATAGGCAAAATTTTCAGCTGAAATTTTCCCATAAATATGATTATTATTATCCCATTTATTATTCTCATTAATAAATAAAACATCTTTTAATTATTAATCCTTTTTCTAAACACTTTAGAAATAATTCTCTCTCTTGATTTAATTTCTAAAAATTAAATGCTTTAATTAATAATATTAAGAACTTTTCTTAATTAATTTATAATCAATTAAATCTCATTTAATCAATTATTAAATTTGCCAATTGATTATTTATTTCATAAATAAATAATTATTAGCCATTATTAATTAATTCCTCCACCATTAAATCATTCTCTTTTTATGGTGTGACCCTGTAGGTTCAATATTAAGCCGATAGTAGAAATAAATAATAATAAAACTATTTTATCATTATTTATATAAATTCTCTAATTTATTAAATATGATTAATTAATTAATCACATTTATTCTACATCGTGAGGGATACTTCTCAGCATATCACGACTATCCGGATAATACGAATTCACTGCTTAGAATACCAAGAACCTATTCAGTGAATAGTTACCGTACATTAAACTCCTTCTACCCTACAATGTCCCGATTAAATACAAGGTATGAATCTCGTGTCAAGCCTATCTAATTCAATCACTTGCTTACCATTTACTATGCTCAGTTCTATGTAAATTAGAAACTCCTTTCTAATTTCATTTACTCTGGCCAGAGATTCCTGAACTAGCATAAGTGGATCAGCCTTGAACATTTGCTTCCTTCACTGGAAGGGGTAGATCCTTTATTGATCATACACTATCTTCATGTACAAATTCCTATACCCAGTAGAGCCCTAATAATTGTCTCTGGAGACTAAGAACTAAACCAAAGCATAGTTCAGTGTACACAAGATGACTATGATGACCTCAAGTCTAAGGATACTTGTACAACTATCACTATGTGAACAACTGCTGACACGTGAGTGAACTCCATCAGTTGTTCAGCTGTGTGAGTCATGTTCAGTGAACTTATTCTATAATAAGCACCTACATACTAGCTATAGTGTCACCACACAAATGTCTATGAGAACAGACATCCTTCATAATGAAGCAAGCATAGTATGTACCGATCTCTGCGGATTATTAATTACCAGTTAGTAATCCTACAACCAGGAACTATTTAAGTTTAGAGTTATCATCTTTTAGGTCTCACTATTATGATCTCATCATAATCCATAAAAAGCTTTACTCTAAACTATGGTATATCTTATTTAAACACTTAAATAGATAAAGCCCGTAATAAAAACAAAACAAGTCTTTTATTAATATCAATGAAATCAAAACAGATTACACAGGAAGTTATTCCTAAATCCTAATACATGATTGGACTTAGGACATATTCCTTTCATATACATACTTACAATTTTTGAGATCTCAAGTGACCTAGCCTTTCAAGCAAAAATCGATTACTCTCTCAGTTTTACTCCTTTCTCAAAAAAAATTCTTACCCACTCATTCTCATCAATCAACAACGGCCCAAAATGTTGCAAGAGCCTCTATTCCAGAGAAAGGAACCAACTATCTCGCTTTTACTGATGCTAACCAAGCTTCTGACAGTTTCAAAGGGTTTGTGAATCTTTTGGTTGAGTCTTATCTTGCAGGAGCTTTGACTGTAAATTCGGTCTTGTACCTAGATGTGCTACATGAATTCTGGACAACCGAAGTAGTGAGAACTGATATGAATGAAAACTCTCTTTCGATGGTGCTGACATGCACAATTGGAAGCCAACTGATAGAATTCAATGACCAAGATGTGAATAGAGCTTTAGGGCTGCCAACAGAGAATCTGGTGGAGGTGCCAATTCCTGATGAGCTGACTGAGTTTATGGACTTCATCAATTATGGTAGAAGAATTAATTTGTCAAGCTTAAACAGAACCAATCTAAGGAAGGAGTGGTCTTTCATCTTTAATTCAGTGATTGGGCATTTACATGTAGGAAGACAGGATATGACAACATTTCAAGTGTTGTGCAAAAGCTGGTGTATTCAATTGCCCACAAAAGACACTTGAATGTTGTTTTGTTGATCCTGGAAGAACTTACAACCAGGCTGACAATGCTTCTGACAGGTAGAGGTAAGGAAATTTTCTTTCCTAGATTTATTATGTCCACTTTAAATCATAAATTAGCAGACATAAACCTATTAAATGGTATAGATAGCACAAAGATAGGTAATTGTATGTAAGTGTCCAAAATAATATTTGGCTCACTTACTACAAAGAATAAGGTAAATGTAAGTCTGAAAATCACTCCATTTATGTTGGAGAGGTTTAGGACTTACCTTTACCCTATGCCTGACATGAGATCTAACATACAATCTAGCACAGCTATGATCCCTGAACATGTGGAAGTACAAGTTTAGGAACATCAACATGGATCTTCCCATGCTGCAACCATTCTTTCAAAATCTTTAGAAGCTAGGCAACCAACCACCTCATCTTCTCAAAAGGATGAGGTGAGTAAAGAGAAGAGAAAGGGGGCAACCTTAACTATTGTAACTGAGAGTGGTGAGGATCAAGCTGAAAAGAGTCACCTTTTGTCAAGAGATCTAAAAGGAGTAAGATAACTGAGATGACCACTCAAGCCACCTCTGCATCCTCCCAACATGATGCAGTTGTAAAAGCACCCAGTAGTGGGTCTGCACAGCCTGCACAAGAAGTAATTCAAGTTTATGGTAGGAGAAATGAGGAAGGCACACACTGTGATGAGACATCTCTTGAAGCTCCCTCATCTATTCAGGGGGAGCTTCCAACACTCACAACTGAGCAACAATCTCTTATATCTAAAATTTCTTCTCTTCCAATTACACTTGAATCCACTTCTCAACTGCAACAAAAATCAAGTGACTTGGTTCTAGAAACCTTGCTCACCACCCAGAAACCTCATTTAGATGGTGAGAGGATACTAGCTGGATTAGACCTTGTTGACACCATCACAAACATGGGGGTTCATCAGTTTTCACTGAAGACCCCATGGAAACTCAAAATGCACCTTCATGTATCAATCAGTCTTCACATACTGTAAGGTTTGAGGGTAGTACTCCTAAAGGGGAGCTACCTAAATCCTCTCCAATTCAATTGGAGGTTCCTCATGTAGGGACAACTCCCCTCAAAACCCTAGCAAAAATTGCCTTGACAGTTGATGCTAGGAGTACAATTGCCAATGATCCTATCATAGGGGAGGCAAGTCTAGCACATTCAGGTTCCAGTGTGTTGCAAGACATACAAGGTTTTGAGACCGGTGTACATGGCAGTAACCCAGTCAAATCCCCTCCAATTCAATTGGAGATTCCCACACTTAGTGAGGAACAACAACTAGCCATAACCACAGAGCAATCTGTGAGTAAAATTGTGACTCAATTCACAGGTGTTTTTGAACTATCTACTTCACAAACTCAAAAACCTCACATTCTCTCTCAGTGGCTGCAAAAATCTGGCTCTCAACCAACTTCTGTAGATGATCTACTAGTGGAGCAGATTTCTGGACTAGCCAACATCTCACAACATCTTTTGACTTCAAATATGAGCAACCAGGACTATCAAGCTATCATGCTTACTTACAATGAAGAGGTTGAGGAGCAAAAGGAGAAGATTGTCAATGATGCTGAGCAAGATGGGAATGTGGATGCATGACTGTCTGATGATTTTTCATTAGAAATGGATCAAGTCTTAGCCAGATTCAAAGAAGAATACATTACTATTCTGGGCAGCAATGCAAAACACTTGAATCCATAAGCTGTCTATGATGCCATTATAGATGTATACAAGGCTCTGCTCAAAGCATTTCATCTGTTCGGTAAGGCTCTGGAAATGAGGCTTACTGGTCATGAAGACAGAATCAGAAAACTATTGAATGAGAAGATGAGCAAGATTATACCATCTCAAGAACAGATCTCTACCAAATTCAAGCATTTTACTGAGCAAATGACAAGGATGGATCTTGCTTCTATTGAGAAAGAAGTCAAAAATATCAAACTATCTTTCATCAATCTCAACACACTGATCTAGCAACAAATTACTCACTCAAATGACACCAAGGTCAAGCTGGATCAACTTCACCAGAGCAGATATGAGCCATCAGCTTTGCTTATGGAAGGCATCAAATAGGCTGTAGATGAAACATTTGGTACATCTACAAGCTCTTTTCAGTCTGGCTCCATCTTCACAAACCTACAAATCCAAACTCTGCAAGGCCAAGTCTCAGCATTGCAAGACTCCAATTCTTCTCTCACTATACAAGTTCAAGCCTTGACATCCCTAGTTAAGAGCCAACAAACAGATATCCAGACCTGGTGGACTCCCATAAGCATCTTGAAATACATAATTCTATAGCTTTGGGAGCCATAATGGGCAAACTCAACATACCACTCCTTTCTCTGCCTGAACAGGTAAGGCCTGAAGTCCCTACTCCCCTTCTCATGCCTGCCAAAAATACTAAGGGGGAGATAGAGGCTAGGTTGGCACAATCAAGGTCATCTAAATAACAAGTCCAAGGTGCTGAAAAGAAATTAACTAAAGAAGTTGATCTTAAAATGGAGAGACTTATTAGGGCTGCTGAAGGACCTAGTCTGAGCAGAGAGTTTGATGAACTACTTAAAGCCTTAAAAGCTTCTCTCAACCACAATCACTTCACATACAAAAAGTCCCTAGACAAGATAATTAACTTCATAAGAGTGATCATGGTCAATCAGGACAACTTTCTGCAGAAGAAGATAGTGATAAATGTAAATGACTCAAGGATAGACAGATGTATGCAGGTGTCCCTCAACTACCTTGTCTCAAGGAGGGCATCTGAGTAGGATATCTTCATCAAAAATGTCAAAATTATAACTCCTGAAGATACCTTGCTACTAATTGAACTAAGAAATGCTCAAGTGGCTACTTTTCTCGAAGCATATCTACAGCCAAGCAAGGGTATAGCATACATCTGTCGAAACATAAAGAACTTCAAACACTTTCAAATCCCAAAGCAATGTCATGGGCAACAAGAAGCTTATCATGATCCTAGAAACTGGTTTAAAAGCCAAGAAAAACAAGAACAACGATGATATGGAAATGATAAAGCTACTGAGGAGATATTTGGATAATGTATAAGCCAACTTGCCCAAAACACAAATCAACAAGGATGATTTGGATGATGATGAGCAGAAGAAAGATGATCAAAATCCTTCTGGCTCAAATCCAAGTCAATCCAGTAAGATATCTGTTGGAGCATTGTCAAGAGGCGTCACTTAATAACCCTTTCTTACAGATAGATATCTGTTGTTGACAGAATCATCCTTTCTCTCAATATTGAAAATTCATATTCAATTACGTGTTTCACAAACACAAAAATCTCATGATCGCATTCATAATATTTATTGTTCAGGCAAGAAACGATTCCTATTCTAGATTTTCTAGAGCACGCCTTATATTGATTTAAGTTCACCTAAATCTATCATCGCATGGTAAACATATGCATATATCTCATATATAAAATTAAATAATCAAGTAAATGTAAAGTGCAATAAAGTAAATATGTTTGGTTATGGCCCCATCCTATGTGATCTTTATCAATCTCATGATAAAGATCAAGGTCAATCTAATATGGTGATGGAAATAAATACAACTACTTATTACATAAGTCTTCTTCTTTGTTTAGACTTCATGTATGCCTCGTCTTCTTCTTTGTATCACCTCCATTGGATAGCCTTCTTGAGTCTTCAATTACATTACATGATTGAAAGTAAAACTAATCTAATGAACTTACAAGAATAACTCGAGTTACATTCGAGATTTATGATTACAAAGATTGACGACATGCAAGTCGTATTTAAAACCAAAACCAAAACCAAAACTATTACACTAAGGTCGAAAGGCCATAACCATCCACCATGCTCATACAACACATAAAAGCATGTTAAAACACATAATATGATCTTAACATATCATATTATCCATGATCTAATCATAAAAAGAAAATATGACAAAAATCAGAAAAATCAGAATCAAATCAGAAAAAAAGAATCACTGTTTACGGGCAGTAAACGATGTCAAACACTTTACAGATGAGTTGTTGATAGCTTATGCTATCAGTTTTGTTCAGACGCTCGTTTACCTATGGAATAGGGTATTCGTTTGCGTAAATCGGACACCAGACCCAAATTTCAGCAAATCTGCAGCAGCCAATTCAGAATCCGTATCTAATATGATTCTCATAATTAGAACAAATATAAATCATGTATATATCAGTATATATACAGATTACATAATCATCTTATGATTATACAACTCACATGAATATTATATATTCAAAACCATACATATATAAGCATATTATATCAACATCAAATCATGGCGAATCACGTACATGCTCATATATCGAAAACAATTAAACACATAAACGAATTAAAAACTTTTCGCAAGTAGCTCTGATGCCATTGAATGGTTTTAGCACATAAACGCAACGAAAACGTAAATTTAAATCTTAAAAAAAACCGAAACCCTCCGCAGGATCCATGCGAAAAATAATATTTAATTCGTAGTTCAGTATGTTTACCTTAAGAAGCTTTACGTTAATGGAAAGATGGAGGTCTTTAATGGCGATCCAAAAACGATGAACGGAGATCCTTAGCAGCTGCTCCTCAAGTGTGAAGCACTCCACCGGTATCCACCAAGAAAACGATGTAATGAAGGAGGAGGAGATGGAGAGAATTAGAGTTTTGTAAATCTTTTTGGTTGAGGCAAAAATAGGGTTTATAATAGTATATTTATAGGCAAAATTTTCAGCTGAAAATTTTCCCATAAATTATTATTATTATTAACCCTTTATTATTCTCACTAATAATTAAAATACCTTTTAATTATTAATCCTTTTTCTAAACTCTTTAGAAATAATTCTCTCACTTGATTTAATTTCCAAAAATTAAATTCTTAATTAATAATATTAAGAACCTTTTCTTAATTAATTTATAATCAATTAAATCTCATTTAATCAATTATTAAATTTGCCAATTAATTATTTATTTCATAAATAAATAATTATCAGCCATTATTAATTAATTCCTCCACCATTAAATCATTCTCTTTTATGGTGTGACCCTGTAGGTTCAATATTAAGCCGGTAGTAGAAATAAATAATAATAAAACTATTTTATCATTATTTATATAAATTCTCTAATTCATTAAATATGATTAATTAATTAATCATATTTATTCTACATCGTGAGGGATACTTCTCAGCATATCGCAACTATCCGGATAATACGAATTCACTGCTTAAAATACCAAGAACCTATTCAGTGAGTAGTTACCGTACAATTAATTCCTTCTACCCTGCAATATCACGATTAAATATAAGGCATGGAACTTGTGTCAAGCCTATCTTATTTAATCACTTGCTTTCCCATTCACTTGCTTAGTTCTATTTAATGTAAATTAGAAACTCCTTTCTAATTTCATTCACTCTGGCCAGAGATTCCTGAACTAACATAAGTGGATCAGCATTGAACATTCTCTTCCTACACTGGAAGGGATAGATCCTTTATTGATCATACACTATCTTCGTATACAAATTCCTATACCCAATAGAGCACTTATAATTGTCCCTTTGAGACTAAGAACTAAACCAAAACATAGTTCAATGTACACAAGATGACTATGATGACCTCAAGTCTAAGTATACTTGTACAACTATCACTATGTGAACAACTGCTGACACGTGAGTGAACTCCATCAGTTGTTCAGTTGTGTGAGTCATGTTCAGTGAACTTATTCTATAATAAGCACCTACATACTAGCTATAGTGTCACCACACAAATGTCTATGAGAACAGACATCCTTCATAATGAAGCAAGCATAGTATGTACCGATCTTTGCGGATTATTAATTACCAGTTAGTAATCCTACGACCGGGAACTATTTAAGTTTAGAGTTATCATCTTTTAGGTGTCATTATTATGAACTCATCATAATCCATAAAAAGCTTTACTCTAAACTGTGGTATATCTTATTTAAACATTTAAATAGATAGAGCCCGCAATAAAAACAAAATAAGTCTTTTATTAATATCAATGAAATAAAAACAGATTACATAAAAGTTATTCCTAAATCCTCATACATGATTGGACTTAGGACATATCTCTTTTAAGGAGAAAGTATGATGAAGAAATAGAGATGTATATAAAAAGATCAGAAGAGCTAAAGGCCAAAAGAATGAGCAAATATCTAAAGATAGGATTATTTCTAAACATCAAAGCTGGTGGATTCTCAAGGTTCAAAATAGATTTGCTAGATAGTGGTTATCCCAAGGTAGCAAGATAAAAAATTGTAGAGGCTCTAAGTGGAACACCTATAATAAAAGAACTTGAAATTCTAGCTCACTTGAAGGATGTTCTTAGGGAAAAAGTAGATGCAAAAAATGTCTTTACCTGATACTTGTAACCATTAAACCTTGTAAATCTTATGTTGTACAACAGTTGTAATTCTATCAAGCTTTGTGTATTAATTTTATTTTCCATCATTTTAAACTTGGGGTTAGTCTTGTTAACAGGCATGAATTTGTGTTAAGCAATCTTCTCACAAATTGGGGGAAATTGTTGTGCAAGACATGCCTGTACTTTAATACGACTAAGACAATTTGTCAACCCTAACTAAGTTGTATTGTTATCTTAATCTGTATTTTGTAATTGTAACACTTAAAGTCTATAAAAATGTCGAAGGAGCAGACTGGAGTCTTTTTTCTATGAATAGTGTCAAGCCTAAGAATTCTATCTGGAACAAGATCAAGAAGATCATGCCTCAGAAGAATTATGAAGAAGCTTGGAGTTGAATAAATCTATTTTAGGAAAAATGTTCTAAGTCAAGATCTCTACAAGTCACAGATTTAATGTTATAGAGAAGTCAATCGAGAACTCAAAATGACTTATCGAGAAGTCAGGAAAGGCACTAGAGAACTCACAGAGATATCGACAAGCCAAATTGAAGATATGGAGATTGGAGATATCGATAAGTCATTTCTTCACTAGAGAACTCAGAGTTATCGACAAGTCAACATTCATTAGAGAACTCTGAGTTATTGTTAGGCACAAAGCATGCAAATCAATTCATTAGGACTTAAACATCCCTCTATTCGTCATCACCTTACTCAAATCAACATCAACTTATCAAATATCATAGTTCATCTTAAGGGATCATGCTAAATATGCATGCAAATGCAACTATATGAAATAACATAAAAATAAACAAATATATCCTAAATGAACAAATCATGCAAAAATATGAATGAACTACAACTAAACATGCAATATGAATCTATATGGACACAGACACTACTAATCCTTACATTATGACCCCCAAACTTAAAATTTTCAATGTCCTCATTGAAGGTAATAATAAGGATTTCAGGCATACCTAGTCATCGGAAAGATCATCCTCCTCGGGTGGAGGATCAGGTGGCCAATCAACCTCAACACTAGTGGCTCGAAAAATAGTGCCCAAAGCCCATGTCAAATCTGCAGCAAAATGACGGTGAATGTCGTGCATGGCCTCCATATGCCTAATTACTCGTCTGTACTGCTCATCACCAACACCAGTCCTATCAACTACCTGCTGCACATGAGAAGAACCCTCTGTAGGCACTATAGGATTCGTTCGGCTACCCTCTACATCATCAAAAATATATCCCAAGCCCTTATCATGGGGTGCACCTAAGAATGCATAACTCAAGTGATCTGGTAGTGGGTGAAGCTCAAGTGTGGAAACATCTTTAATAGACGGCTCGAGACACTCTTGAGAAATTTTCAGCTCTGCTAATCCATGAGAATCGAATGGCATATCTAACTTCCTCTTCCATGGAGGTGCATTTAAAACTTGCAGCTCTGCTCCTTCCGTGTCATCAATAACTGATTTCCCCATTAAGGATCTCTCTAAGGTCACTGACTTTGGCAATTGCTCAGGTTCTGAATTTACTACAGTGTCGACCCACTTTACTTTAAAGCACTCCTCTTTAGCTGTGGGTAACTTTATTTCCTTGAACACATTAAAAGTGACCTTCTGATCACGAACCTGCATCGTAAGCTCTCCTTTTTGTACATCAATCATAGTTCTATTCGTCATCACCACACTCAAATCAACATCAACTTATCAAATATCATAGTTCATCTTAAGGGATCATGCTAAATATGCATGCAAATGCAACTATATGAAATAAAATAAAAATAAACAAATATGTCCTAAATGAACAAATCATGCAAAAATATGAATGAACTACAACTAAACATGCAATATGAATCTATATGAATCTATATGGACACACACACTACTAATCCTTACATTATGACCCCCAAACTTAAAATTTTCAATGTCCTCATTGAAGGTAATAATAAGGATTTCAGGCATACCTAGTCATCGGAAAGATCATCCTCCTCGGGTGGAGGATCAGGTGGCCAATCAACCTCGACACCAGTGGCTCGGAAAATAGTGCCCAAATCCCATGTCAAATCTGCAGCAAAATGATGGTGAATGTCGTGCATGGCCTCCATACGCCTAATTACTCTTCTGTACTGTTCATCACCAACACCAGTCCTATCAACTACCTGCTGCACATGAGAAGAACCCTCTGTAGGCACTGTAGGATCCGTTCGGCTACCCTCTACATCATCAAAAATATATCCCAAGCCCTTATCATGGGGTGCACCTAAGAATGCATAACTCAAGTGATCCGGTAGTGGGTGAAGCTCAAGTGTAGAAACATCTTCAATAGACGGCTCGAGACACTCTTGAGAAATTTTCAGCTCTGCTAATCCATGAGAATCAAATGGCATATCTAACTTCCTCTTCCACGGAGGTGCATTCAAAACCTGCAGCTCTACTCCTTCCGTGTCATCAATAACTGATTTCCCCATTAAGGATCTCTCTAAGGTCACAGACTTTGGCAATTGCTCAGGTTCTGAATTTACTACAGTGTCGACCCACTCTACTTTAAAGCACTCCTCTTTAGCTGTGGGTAACTTTATTTCCTTGAACACATTAAAAGTGACCTTCTGATCATGAACCTGCATCGTAAGCTCTCCTTTTTGTACATCAATCATAGTTCTATTCGTCATCACCACACTCAAATCAACATCAACTTATCAAATATCATAGTTCATCTTAAGGGATCATGCTAAATATGCATGCAAATGCAACTATATGAAATAAAATAAAAATAAACAAATATGTCCTAAATGAACAAATCATGCAAAAATATGAATGAACTACAACTAAACATGCAATATGAATCTATATGAATCTATATGGACACAGACACTACTAATCCTTACATTATGACCCCCAAACTTAAAATTTTCAATGTCCTCATTGAAGGTAATAATAAGGATTTCAGGCATACCTAGTCATCGGAAAGATCATCCTCCTCGGGTGGAGGATCAGGTGGCCAATCAACCTCGACACCAGTGGCTCGGAAAATAGTGCCCAAAGCCCGTGTCAAATCTTCAGCAAAATGACGATGAATGTCGTGCATGGCCTCCATACGCCTAATTACTCGCCTGTACTGCTCATCACCAACACCAGTCCTATCAACTACCTGCTGCACATGAGAAGAACCCTCTGTAGGCACTATAGGATTCGTTCGGCTACCCTCTACATCATCAAAAATATATCCCAAGCCCTTATCATGGGGTGCACCTAAGAATGCATAACTCAAGTGATCTGGTAGTGGGTGAAGCTCAAGTGTGGAAACATCTTCAATAGACGGCTCGAGACACTCTTGAGAAATTTTCAGCTCTGCTAATCCATGAGAATCGAATGACATATCTAACTTCCTCTTTCACGGAGGTGCATTCAAAACGTGCAGCTCTGCTCCTTCCGTGTCATCAATAACTGATTTCCCCATTTAGGATCTCTCTAAGGTCCCTGACTTTGGCAATTGCTCAGGTTCTGAATTTACTACAGTGTCGACCCATTCTACTTTAAAGCACTCCTCTTTAGCTGTGGGTAACTTTATTTCCTTGAACACATTAAAAGTGACCTTCTGATCATGAACCTTCATCGTAAGCTCTCCTTTTTGTACATCAATCATAGTTCGGCCTGTAGCTAAGAATGGTCTTCCCAAGATAATGGGAATCTTCTTATCTTCCTCTAAATCAAGAATTACAAAGTCAGCAGGGAAGATGAGTTTATCCACCTTGACCAAGACATCCTCCATTATACCTCGTGGATAAGTGATGGAACGGTCAGCTAGTTGCAATGACATGTATGTTGGTTTCGGATCAGGCAGACCAAGCTTCTTGAAGATAGATAAGGGCATCAGATTGATGCTAGCTCCTATATCACATAAACACTTGTCAAACGAAAATTTTCCGATGGTGCAAGGAATAGTGAAACTTCCAGGATCTTTAAGCTTCGGAGGCAACTTCTGTTGCAGCACAGCACTGCATTCCTCTGTTAGAGAAACGGTATCTAAATCATCGAGCTTCACTTTCTGAGAGAGAATACCTTTCATAAACCTCGCATATCTAGGCATCTGTTCAAGAGCTTCAGCGAAAGGTATGTTGATATGAAGTTTCTTGAACACCTCCAGAAACTTCTCAAACTGCATATCCAGCTTTTTCTTCTGCAGCCTCTTAGGAAAAGGAGGTGGAGGATAGATCTGTTTCTCCCCTATATTACCCTCATGAGGAGTGTGTTCCACAGTAGTCTTTATTGGTTCCACCTCTGCTTCCTTCTGCACTTCTTCTTCAGCCACAACTGCAGTTTCTAAAACTTGAGATTTTTCAGGCTCTTCGTCTTGCTGAATTTGGGGGCTTGCGACCCTTTCAGACCTCAAGGTGATAGCGTTCACCTGTTCTTCAACTTCGCTCTGGCCTAGATTTATTTCTGTATCACTAGGAAGCATTCCTGGTGGTCGATTGAATAAGGCATTAGCAATTTGCCCTATTTGGTTCTCCAGAGTCTTGATAGAAACAACCTGGCTTTGGCATATAAGAGCCTGATTTTTGCATATAAGCCTTAACTCCTCCAATTCAGATTTTTCATTCGAAGATAGACCTGCATTATGAGTTTGTTGTTGAAGTTGGAGTTGTTGTCTTGTTGCAAATTGTTGGTGAAAACCAGGAGAATTAAATTGTTTGTTTCCCAATTCCTGGAATCGTTGTTACATCGTATTCTGATTGTTGCTCCAACTGACGTTAGGATGATTCCAATTATCAGGATGATAAGTGGCAGGAACTTGGTGTTGCGATCTCTGAAAGTTGCTCACAAACTGAGCTGAGTCACTAGATATAGCGCATTGCTCCATCACATGCGGATCTGCACACAACTCACAAACACTAATTATCTGCTTAAAACCATAGTTAGCCGAAGAATCAATCTTCATAGACAACGCCTTTAGTTGAGCAGTGATAGCCGTAGCTGTATCCACTTCAAGAAATCCTGCTACCTTTTCCTGTGGATATATCTGGGTTGGATACTGATATTCGTTAGCAGCTATCAGTTTAATTAGATCATAAGCTTCCTCATAGCTCTTTGCCCATAATGCTCCACCTGATGCTGCATCGAGCATGAGTCTGGACTGTGCTCCCAAACCATTGTAAAAACAATTGATGATCATCCAATCAGGCATGCCATGATGAGGACACTTCCTAAGCATCTCCTTGTAGTGCTCCCAAGCTTCATATAAAGATTCTCCCGATTGCTGCACAAATTGAGTGAGAGCATTCCTGAGTGCATCTGTCTTCGCCATAGGGAAGAATTTAGTAAGAAACTTCTGAGCAAGATCTTTCCAAGTAGTAATCGAACCAGCTGGTAGAGAGTGTAACCAGCTCTTAGCCTTGTCCCTCAGAGAGAATGAGAACAGTCTCAGCTTTACAGCATCTTCAGAAACACCGTTGAACTTGAAGGTGTCGCAGATCTCAATGAAATTCCTAATGTGCATATTGGGATCTTCCGTTGGAGAACCCCCAAACTGGATTGAATTCTGCACCAATTGAATTATGCCAGGCTTGATCTCAAAGGAATTAGCTGTGATAGCTGGCCGGACAATGCTAGATTGAATGTCATTAATCTTGGGTTGAGAAAAATCCATCAAGGCTTTCGTTCGTGCTGCTAGATCTCCCATAGTAATGAGTTCCTGAAACACAAACAAATAAACCGTGAAAGTAAAAGAATCCGAGTCACTGAACTTTAACGACCACTGATGACAAGCACATAAACTAAAAATTAACACCGAGTCCCCGGCAGCGACGCGAAAAACTTGTTAGGTACAAAGCATGCGCTAATAAATCACGCAAGTATACGCGTTCGCAAGTAGTATAAGATATAAATTAGATTCGTTCCCACAGAGACTGGTTTAGGTTAAGTTCAATTTATGCACCTATGCAACAATGTATGGTTATCGCTCAATGCTAAGACAAATAACAAATTGGGTTTTTATTAAACTAAGAAATTATACTAAATAACATTAACTAAGAGAATTAAGGTTGAATTACTATATATGACAAACATGGGATTCTAACTTCATTATTACTTCATTCAATAGCCTTTTCGTTCTTAACTTTAGCATGTGATGATGATGACACTAATCAGATAACACGAAACTGATAAACGCCAACTTTCCTTGCACGAGTACTATTCTACCAGACATCCACAAAAGAGATAGAAGTTGAATATGCACCAATTATATTGAGACCCTATATGTCTATAGAATTTAACAACATAATGGTTTAAGCACATGTTATCTATTTTGATTACATAGGGCAAGTAAGATGGTTTAAATTACCTACGAATCATGCATAACAAATACATGAACCTATGCTAGCATGGCAAGTTCTAAACCTCTATATTCACTATCGCTTCAATAGAGATTAACACGCTATCTTATATGTTAGCTACGCACATAAGACGAATAAGCACAACCAATACTAGGATAATAATCAATCACCACACACCAAGATATTGAAACAAATTAATTATTGAAATCGATAAGTAAATCCGCTAGAATCCCATGACAACGATTAGTTCATAATCGAACTCATCATCACCATGGGTTCCTATGAAAGCATGGTATAAAACAAGGTCTTAATAAATTGAATAATAATTAAAGTACGAATAAACGAGATCTAGGTTCAACAAGAACGAAAACGAGCATCCAAAGTTACAACTAATTCAAAGAATCACAAGTTGAAAATAAGATCTTCTTTTTTGAAGTTGTTTTGTGCTTCTAGGTCTTCTCCTTGGTATCCCAATCTTCCCGGATGATGAAAACCCTTTTTTTAAGTATATATAAGCCCATACTGGACCTGGACCCTTAAAATCGTCAAATTCCACTTAAAAAAGGTTTTTTCAGCAAAATCAGCAAAGTTAGCCACGCATCATCATGCGGCCGCGCAGCACCATCAGGCCGGCGCCTCCTAGCAGGCAGCTGTGAGGCATCAGCAGGCGGGCGCCTGCAGCCTTTTTGGAAAATTCTGATGAATCTTATTTTGGCCATAACTTGAGTTCTACTCGTCAGAATTAGGCGATTCAACTGTCCACGCGAAGCTAACGAGATTCTCTACAACTTGACAATGGTCCTGGCTTCCAATTCTGATCACTTTTCATCATATTTCCTTTAAAAGCTCCTTTCTTCATTTAACTGATACCTGAAATGCAATAACACAAAAACACATCAAAATACCAATAACTTGAGTCTAAAACACCAATTTAAGCTTGTAATGAAGCGTTCCAAGTGGATATAAAATCCACTTATCAGTTATCGATAAGTCAAATTCCACTAGAGAACTCAGAGATATCGATAAGCCAAAATTCACTAAAGAACTCTGAGTTGTCGACAAGTCAAATTTGGTTAGAGAACTCCGAGTTATCGATAAGTCAATAAATCATTAGAGAACTCAGAGATATCAATAAGTCAAAGTGAAGATATGAAGACTAGATATCTCTACAAGCCAAATTCTCTTATAGAGAACTCAGAGACCTCTACAAGTCAAACTTACTATAGAGTATTAGAGATTTCGATAAGCCAATATACTTATCGAGATGTCAATTTCTCTATAGAACAAATTGGAGATCTCGAGGTAAGTCTCAAAGTAGAAAATTACAGATCAGTTCAATATCCAAGATTAACAATCAATAGACAATCCAAATAGCTGAATTGACAAGTCTACAAAAAACAGCTTGAAGGATGTGCAAGATCAATGGTGAAGATTAACTGACAAAGGAAGATCAAGATAATCACAGGATGCTAAAGATATGCTAAGCCAGAAATAGAAGATATACTTTTCTATAAATGATAATGACAAGTGACTGTTTACAAAAGCTAATAGCTTGTCTTATTGTATACTGTATAAACCAACAGTTAACTGAATTATAAAGTTAACACTGGTCCTTTAGTCAGTTGTAACAATTTAGATAGAAAATCTTGTAACACTCTCAAGAAGAAGCTAAGCTCTTTATTAACAAAGAACCTAGAAATTTTGTAGCAAAACATTCTTAATTTTAATATAAAATTAAGTGAGTTTTGAAGATTTGTGTTCTTTATTGCTGTAATCTTAATTTCTGCATGAACACATTTTTACTACAAGATTTAATTTACTTTGTTCAACCATAAAAGATTCAAGAAAAGCTCAAAAATAGTAAAACACATTCACCCCACCCCCCCTGCGTGTTATTCATTTCCTAACAAATATGCATCCTAGTCCTTAATATGAAGTGTCACTGTAAATGACAAAATCTCCTTGTTCATCTTGTAGCACAAGTATAGGTGCGGTCACCAATCGATTCTTTAGTTCTTGAAACTTTCTTCACATTTTTCGTCCCATACAAATTTTTCATTCTTTCGACTCAACTTAGTTAATGGCGTAGCTATCTTCGAAAAATCTTTAACAAATCTTCTGTAATAATCGGCTAATCCTAAGAAACTTCTGACTTCTGTCGGGGTTTTTGGTCTTTCCCAGTTTAATAAAGCTTCAATCTTTGCTGGATCAACTTTGATTCCTTCGCTACTGATTATGTGGCCCAGAAATTGTATTTCTTTTAACTAAAATTCGCATTTCGAGAACTTCGGGTAAAACTGTTCCTTTCTTAAAATTTCCAAAGCAATCCTCAAATGCTCAACATGTTCTTCTTCAGTCTTCGAGTAAATTAAGATGTCATCAATAAAAACAATCATAAATTTATCAAAGTACCTCTTGAATACCCTGTTCATTAAATCCATGAACGTTGCTGGTGCATTAGTCAAACCAAATGCCATTGCGAGAAATTCATAATATCCATATCTGGTACGAAAAGTAGTCTTAGCAATATCTTCAGTCTTGATCTTCAATCGATGGTATCCCGACCTCAAGTCTATCTTAGAAAACCATGCGGTTCCTTTTAATTGATCAAACAAATCATCGATCTGTGGTAAAGGATACTTATTCTTGTTAGTCAGCTTATTTAACTCACGATAATTGATACATAGTTGCATGCTGCCATTTTTCTTCTTAACAAATAATATCGATGCACTCCATGGGGATACACTGGGTCTTATAATCTCTTTATCCAGAAGATCTTGCAACCGCGTTGACAATTCTTTTATTTCAACTGGTACCATCTGATACGGAGCTTTCGAAACTGGTTTTGTGCCTGGTGCTAAATCAATAATAAACTCGATTTCTGATCCGGCGGTAATCCTGGAAGTTCATCTGGAAAAATGTCAGGAAATTCACACACAACTAGAATATCTTCTATCCTCAGACTTTTTTTTAGTGTCCAACACATAAGCTATATAAACTTTACACCTCTGTCATAGTAATCATTTAGTCTGCATCATTGTTAAGAACTTCTTTTGCTGTTTCTCACCGTAAATATTACCGTTGTATTTTTTGCAGTTCACAATTTCACATTCTTATTCGCACAATCGATCTGAGCATTACTACCGGCTAACCAATCCATTCCTAGAATAACATCAAACTCTCCTAACTTGAAAGGTATCAATTCAACTGAGAAATGATGTCCGGCTACATCGATATCGCATTCGAGAACATACTCGATCTACAGGAACTTGGTCGTCATTCGCTAATTTTATAATTAATGTCTCGCCCAACCGTTGAATTCCACAACATATCTTATCAATGAATTCTTCAGAAATAAAAGATCGTGTGACTCCTGAATCAATCAATACTTTTGCATCTACTGAATTCACAGAAAGCGTACCTGCAATCACACTAGGACTCTGCATAGCTTCTTTCATCATCATATTAAAAGTTCTCGCTCTAGGCTGATTGTGCTATGGTGGTGGAGGTAATGCCAATACTTTCGGAACACTAGCTGTCATAGCTGGTCCTCTACAAGCCCTGGCTACATGCCCTTTCCTCCCGCACTGGAAATAAGTAACTTCTGTTATTTCTGCTGGACATTCATTGGAGTAGTGCCCTTTCGGCTTGCACTTGAATCATTTCACATTTGCCTTGTTACAGACGCCCGTATGTTTCTGACCACATGTCTTAGAGTATGGCAATGACGGTCTGATGATTCCCTGTTCGTTGGGAGCTTGGAAACGATTACCTGTTCTCTGATTGCCTTGTCCTATCCTTTTAAAATTCATATTGGTCCGGGCTTGAAATCCCGGATTTCTGTTGAAAAGGTTCTGAAAATTTCCTTGTCCCTTTTTCCTTTAGGACATCTCACTTTCCCCTTCAATGATCATGGTTTCTGAACCACGGTGGTATAAGTTGTCAATTTAAAGACTGCCACTCTGCTACGAATCCATGGTTGTAAACCCAGTTTGAATCTCTTAGCCCATTTTTCCTCAGTATCAACCTGCTCCGGAACAAACCTAGCCAACTCCGTAAACTTGGTTTCATATTCAGTCACATACATATTCCCTTGCTTCAACTCCAAGAACTTGATTTCCATTTGGTTCTTCATATAGCGAGGAAAACACTTCTCCAGAAATAACTCAGTAAACCTATCCCAAGTCATGATGCCTTCCCCTTCTAAAGCTTTCTTGGATTCCCACCAATAATTTGCTTCTACTTTCAAGAAATAGCTAGAAAAATCATTCTTCTGGTCCTCTTCAACCTTCACAAGCGTAAACGCTTTCTACATTTCTTTCAACCAAGCCCTAGCCTTAGTAGGATCTGTTGTGCCCTCAAACTCTAGAGGCTTAACTGACTGAAACTGCTTAAGGGTAACAACATGCACAACTGGTGGTATTTGAGGTTCAGGACGAGGTGGCTGTTGTATGCTGTTGCATCATTACCATCTGTTGTTGCATCAAATGGAACATTTGGTTCATGGTATCATTATTCTGTTCCTCAGAATTTTTGTTAGAGGTTTCATTTTTGGTCTTTCTTTTTGGTGCCATTTTTCTGATAATAAAACAAATTGTTCTTTTTAACAATTTATTAAACAGTTGATAGTAGAAAAAAAAATTAGCTAATATTAGAACCAGAAATTTAAATAATTTAAAATTTAAACAAATCATCTGAAATAATTTTAAAATTTTGAATAATAATTATACAACACTATTTTAAATAAAACAGAATTTAAGATATGGAAAAACTTTGAAGTAGTAACGTAAATGTAAATGCTGAAAAGACTGAAATTTAAATAAATAAAAGGAAAAAGTTGAAAAAGTTTATTTTATATATATCTGACACCAGCCTCATGTGTTAATGCTTGATACAAAAGGTCTAACATCAGGTCTATCATAACTACTGCCGATACATGTCAAAACAGAGTACAATACACATACATATTTGATATCACTATACTATGCTGTCTCTATCTACATATGTCACATATAATACAACAACTAGCTCCAACTGTCAAATATCAAAACCCTGGCAGAATGCGTCTCAACTCATCACGAAGCATCTCAATAACTGACTGTGCGAGACGGGTGACTCTATGAAACTCTACATAAGAATGCGGCCCATCATGTATCAAAGCATCTAACTCAAGAGTAGCACTATAAACCATCTGATATAGCCTCTACCTCATCATGTAATCTGGCTGAAGTGCATCTAACGGTCCTCTATCTCTCTGATCAAACAATCCCATGATCTCTACACTGTGATCTCCAGTACTGAACATCCTCTCTCACAATACTATACTTATGATACGGTACCATGTGTGGCTCTACAACCTGTCCAACAGACTCTTGGGAAGGAACCCTAGGTATCCCTCCAACACCCTGTTGCGCAAAACCTAACTGTAGTCCCACATCATGCTCATCCATCCCCTCGACTGGGGCCATCTGAAATATCTCTGGCTCTGGAGCATATACAGGTATAGGAGGTAGCACTGTAGCTGGTGGAAACTCTGCCTCTATCTCTGGTATAATCTGATACCCTACAGGTACTGGAGGTGGAAGCAATGGCTCAAAGAACTCTAAAGGATCAAACATCTCCATAAGATCCGGTAGCTGCTCAGGAGCTGGTGGGGCTGGCTCCTGTGGTAACTGTGGTGGAGGTGGCGGAGGTATCTGTGCTGGTATCTCAGCTGACACTGGCAGTATCACGGGTGCAACTGGCCCGATAACAGTCCTCTCAGATGATGCGGATGATACCATCTGATAATATAACAAAGAAAGAAAAAAGGGTCACTAAGCATTCCTAGAACTTATAAATTCCTAATCTAAAACTATCTAAATCCTAACCTTCCTATTCCTATCTTATGTGATCTTCCTATCTTATCTTAATCTTAACGTTCTTGTTTTTAGAGAACAAAACCTACAGCTCTGATGCAAAACTGTAACGCCCTCCAAACCCGGGGTATAAGTCTGGGGGTTACTAGCTAAATACCAAACATGTACAAACCTACATAACAATAAGCAGATACATGTCCAACCCCTTTAATACTAACCAGGATCTTTTTAGGTTAAAATATGAAAACAAGAACAACACTGTACCTTTATTACAAACTAAATTTAAATTCCCACAGAACTCTCTTTGTTACAAACCATTGTCTAACAGATTTTAAACTACATTCATCTTTATTCAAACACACACAGTATCTATCTGCACTACACCTGCTCAGGTAACTCAAAGCTTTCCTCCTGAATTGGGATCAACACTTTTGGTATTAGAGGATCCCGCTGCTTGACTCGTTTCTTTACCACGCGAGTCCTGATAAGTTTCATTGTCCTTTGTTAGGTCCCGCATTATCTTAGAAGGGGGTTTAATACGATAATCACTAAATTAAAATTTTTTTGAATCTTTAGCGGATATAGATTTAGTGCTCGGTTAGTGGTTCCGTGTTCTTGAGGTGAATAGTGTTTGGCACAATAAAATGAGGAACACAAGTTATTCGGGGAAGTATATATTCATATATAAATCCTCGAGGGGTGTTGCTACACTCCGGTAAATAAATTAACCGGCTACAATCTAAGAACAATAAAGTTCCTAGCTTCTACAAAGATTTACAAATCAAATCCTATACAATAATCTAGCTTTTATTTATCTAAGGATTTAATTACTGGGTAACGATTATAAAGCCCCTATGAATATACAAGAATTAAATTGGGCATTATAACGTTACTCCGGTGAGAAGAATAACGGATTTACAATGTGCCCGGAGCTTCTCTGTATTTTCTTTGCTACTAGTTTTATCTCCTCTCGTCGGAGGAGAAGATAAAAACTTAGAACAATACAACTGATTCATTATACTTCAAAGTATAGACTTTATATCTATTGAAATACGTGGCCAATTGTTTACCATATAGTTCAATTGAGAACTCAATAAATTTATGGCTGAGGTTTCTGTAGTGACCAAGGTAATTGTTCTTTGGCGACCAAGAGTAAATTGCCTTGGAAAAATTCAACTCCATTTCTCAGTGGTGACTAGCGTGTATAGAGGGTAAATTTTACCTTGGAAAAATTCATCCCTTTTTATCTATGGTGACTAGAGGGGAATAGAGGGTGTTTTTCCCTTAGAAAAAATTCACCCCACTTCTCTATGGCGACCAGAGGGGAGCAGAGGGTGTTTTTGCCTTAGAAAAAATTCACTCCAGTTCTCTATGGCGACCAGAGGGGATTATAGGGTGTTTTTGACTTAGAAAAAATTCACTCCACTCTTCTATAGCGACCAGAGGGGAGAAGAGGGTGTTTTTGCCTTAGAAAAAATTCACTCCACTACTCTATGGTGACCAGAGGGGAGCAGAGGGTGTTTTTTGCCTTAAAAAAAATCCAGTCCACTTCTCTATGGCAACCGGAGGGGAGCAGAGGGTGTTTTTGACTTAGAAAAAATTCACTCCACTTCTCTATGTATCACACTAAGTCAAGATCAGTTCATGTACTGAAATATTGAACCGTACTTCCAGGATATTGCTCCAGAAGACCAATATACTGATTAGGATGACTCCTACTACAAGGTAGTGATCACCTTGACTTAGTTTCTGTAGAGCATTGCATTTCCTGAGTTGTCCTATCTTCAAGTCTTCTCTCTTGAGTCTTCGTCTGAATTGTAAAACATGTATTCCCTGATACGAATCCTCACTTAACAATCCTTCTAATGATAATACTCAGATTCCTTTCATGAAATGATGACGCCTAGTGCAACTGGTCTGGTTCACAGACAACTAGCTCCGATTCAGGTCTTCGTATTATAGCCTTGATTACATTGTTAAGCTTGCAACAACTTTACTGCTTCGAACACTGACTATCAATAAACAACTGTACTTACACTGGAATCCTTTCTGATACTGTAGACAACATCTTCATTGCTACTATAATCTTGAATACTTCATTCACTATTCTTCATCGATGCTTGAACATATAAATGAACTCATATCAGTGAGCATAGCTTCAAGACTGCAGTTGTTTTCTTTAACCTCTGTCTATACCATGTCTTCAATTCTTCATATTTCTATGCTTCGAACACTGTCTATCTTCAATCAATGCTGATACACTGAAATCTTCTAGTAGCACTTATACACTGAATCTTCATCATTTCTGAAACCCTGAAAGTCTTTAACCTTTATTCTTCACTGAGGCATGATGATATTAATGAACTTCTTTCAGTGACCTGTAAATAGACTTCAAGCCTTCTTCTAATCTTTTGATTCTTTATATTTGCCTTGTCTTCATTCATCCTGATTTCTTGTGTAGTCATAGTATTATTAACCTATTTTGTTCTAGTCTTATTCTCGTGTTGAGTTATCACGTAACTGTTCATACAGCTATGCAGTCTCACCAACAATCTCCCCCTAGTTGATTGTTAAACCTCACAAACAAATTAAATAGAGAGGATAACTCAACTAACAACTAGAAAAAGTAAAGTACCAGGACTTATAAATAATGCTATTGGTTTTCTGGATCAAATACTGTATTTCCAGATTTCTTGAGTAACTGAAATGAAAGATGCTTGTTCCTTTAGCATTGAACTAATCCTCAAGTAGTTTCATCTTCATTTCCTTGTTTCTTCAAATCTCTGCCAGATAATATTTCTCAGTCTTGAAGTAATCATCAGCAGCTTCTTTTGTACAACCATATTTCTTGTTGAGAAGTACATATCTCTCTTTCTTCTCCCCTTATGAGAATCAACTGCTTAAAGAGATCACCTTCGTTTACCACCTCGCCCGTAGAATAGGATCCGTAGATAAAAACCAATGGTACTCCCCTTTTGGAAAGCAACTTCTCCCCGTATGAAGAATAGTGATGAACCAAACCACTTCTTCTGATCACTAGGAAATTAACTTCATGTTTTACCACCTCTCCTGTATAATAGGATCCGTAGTTACAAACAACAATGGTGTTGTGTTTATATGCTTTACCTTTTTCCACCTGCCTGGTATTTCTCCCCCTCAGTTGAGGAATCCTCAAAACTATTACTTAAGCTTTTATCTCCCCCTTAGAGAAAGAATGTATGCTAGTGTCTGAAGGAGTTCTCATATTTTACTTGGTTGGAAAAGGAATAACAAGTCATAGTCTGATCAACCATGTCCCTTTAAATACTGCAGAAATGACATCACTATTGATCATTATGTTCACCAAACTTCCCAACTCCTTATACCTCCCAAATGTGAGATCATCAATTGTTACCAATTGTTAGCTCCCACCTTGTTAGATCCCGAAGTATTCTAATCCAATCTGTAAATGTTAGGTCCCTAAGAGTTAGGTTCCAATCATAAATAGATTCGAGACCCAAAGTATCAAGAACCAGTGTTTAGGGATAGGGAATGGGATATGGTATTTCTCTTTCTTCCTCACTATGAGTGTGTGATTTTATTTCGTGTACCTCACAAGTGTTTCACTTTTCTCTCCACTCGTGTTTAAACTCATTCTCACAAGTGTATCACTCCTCTCATAGCTCCAAAATCCAGCTCTGCAAGGAAAATCACCTTAACCATCCTTAAGGAGGTCACAGGTGCTGCAATAGGAGTTCGCAAATCCCCATCCTTGTTAGACTCGTCAGATGAATCTGAGTCATAATCTATAAGTTGCTAGTTTCCCTTTTAGGGTTCCAGATTTGAACTCATGGAAGGTAAACATTGATCCAAAGAATTTAGCATAAAGATCAAAGTTTCCTTCTAATGTCTGTGAAAACATTTTCTTGTGACTCATTAGGTAAATCTGAATCATTGTCAACAAGTTATCAATCTGCACCTATGTCAGATCCACTATCCACAGATGCATCCAAGGGATTTAAGTCTGGGGAGGTAGACACTGACCACCGACATATGGCTATTGGATCAGTATCCTCTCCTAACACATTTAAAGGCAATTGGTCCATTAAAGAACCTTGAACAATCAAATCTGACCGTAAAATTGTCAAAACTCTTGTTTCCGTCAACTCTTGCTTTGTGTGTGTAACCTATCCTTGTGCATTAAAAATTGTCTATGTTTGAGGTGGTGACACTACATCGGATACCCTGGCAATATGAGAATTTCAATAGACGCACCCTGTTGAGAGGATGAATCTAGTAACTGTTTTATGCCATTTCAGCCATTACATCTTTTTGAGAAGATGTGTGGGGGCTAGTAGTTGCCTCGGTTTAAATACTACTAATCTTTGTAGGAGACAGAGTTTCTGGGTCGACTTCGGAACCTTCCTTATGTGGTGAACTAAGGCACTTTCTCCCTCACGCTCATTCATACTTCATTTTAGTGGTAAGAGAGTGTTGGTTGGTTCTGTTTCCGTGTTTGTCTTTACACTCTGGGATAGAAGTTGTGGGTTTTCAACCCCATGACTATCAAATGAAAGAAGGCCATTGGAGGCTGAACCTGCATCACAAAATATATGGAAATATAGAGATAAAATGCACCTAAGATCTATAATGAATGAAAATTATGCATTTAATCTTTTGAGAGAAACAATGTACAATAGTGATTTCAAAAAGATTTTAATGAAATAAGCAATCACCACTGTAGAAAGAAGTTTGATTTTTCTCTTAAAACTGTTCGAGTGCATGAGTCTGTTTTTATGCCTAAAAAGATAAATGATTTGATAAGACACAGACTGATGACCTAGCAGTATTAAGAAGAGAAAGAAAGATTTTTCCTTTCAATATGAATGAGTTTTTGTAAAAGCATTGATCACTTAGGGTAAAGTCTAAGTGATTCTCATTCATGTCAAAAGATCCATAATCTATCATAATAAAATTATAATCAACAACACTGTGTATTGATAAATATTCATAATAAGAATGACTATACTGCTTATTTCAAATTATAGTGAATCTGTCAGATGTAGCAATTCATGTAAATTCACTAGAACGTAAAATCTCACAATTATCTGCAACAAAATATTAACAATATATCTGTTGTGCATATGTTGTGTACTTGATGATTACATAAACAAAACACCTAAGTAGATTTTACTTAGTGAAATAATGTAGCACTCGACGGATAAGAATTTTAGTCCCGACTGATAACTCATTATAGTCCCGACGGATGATGACTTATTATCCATCGAGTGAGTAGCTTATGTAATAATGAGTCTGTAGAACATTTCTGCATACACCTTTGTATAGATTCTGTAGTAGCATATGAGTCATGTTGACTTTAACTAGATATGCAGAATAGGTTGATTAAGTGTACATAGATGATGTCTTGTAATTCTGCATAAATGAATTGAAGTCAAGTGCCAAAATAGCTACCGACGGATGATTAACAAAGCCATCGACTGATGATCAAATAGCTATCAACGGATGTTCAATATAGCAGTCGACGGATGATCAATAAAGCCATCAACGGATGATCATAAACTTGACGGATGATCATGTACTCAACGGATAAAGAATTCAAATATCAGTTGACAGTGACAGCATAGTCACATGCGTCGAAGTGTATGCAAATGGAATGAGGAAGCCTATTAACTGGGTAATAGAGAACAAAGTAACAAAGCATTAGACCCGATAGTTTTTATAATGATCCTGTCTTTTGACTTTGTAATCTTGGTAATATATAAACCAAGAAGTAGCAAATAGAAACTAAGATCTGAGATATAAAAAGTGAGAAACATTTGTAAGCAGAATTATTAGCATTTCTCTGTATTCTTAGTAGTCCATATTTGTAAGCAGCTGTGAGCATTCTTGCACACAGAGTTCTCTCGATATAATATATATCTCTGGTGGAATTGTTTAAATCCACCAGAAAGTTTTTAAAGACTCTTATTTTTAATTACTTGTGTTTTGGTTCACTTAAGTTTTTATTTCGCATTGTGCTAATCAATACACTTATATTTATATTCGAGTTTGAACATTTTTATTTTAAGAAAAAGGTTCAAGAATTCCATTTAACCCCCCTTCAGTAATTCTTGCTATATTGTTAAGGGACTAAAAATTGGTATCAGAGCAAGCTCTTAACTTATAAAGAGTTTAAAGATCAAAACAATTCAGCAAAATGAACAAGAAGGATGTTGGAGTCAAGATTCCTTTTCTAGATAAAGATAATTACTATCATTGGAAGGTAAAAATGCATCTTCATATGCTTTCTCAAGATGAGGCCTATGTGGACTACATAAAAAGAGGCCCTCATGTTCCAATGAGAGCTGCAACAGGAAACGAGCCATCAGTCCCCAAGCCAAGGCATGAATGGTCTGATCCTGACATTGAACAAGTCAGGAAGGATAAAAAGGCCATGAATATTCTGTTTAATGGAGTTGATGCAAACATGTTTGACAACATTATCAACTGTAAAACTGCCAAAGAAGTTTGGGATACTATACAGATAATCTGTGATGGCACTGAGGAAGTTAGAGAAAATAAGATGCAGCTCTTGATTCAGCAATATGAGCATTTTCACAATGAGGAAAGTGAGTCTCTCACTGACATTTTCAGTAGGTTTCAAAAACTACTAAATGCTCTCAAGTTGCATGGAAGGGTCTATCAGACTAAAGACTCTAATTTGAAATTCCTTAGATCTCTTCGAAAGGAATGGAAACCAATGACAGTCTTATTAAGAAACTCAAATATAAGGAGTTTACTTTGGAGAGACTGTATGGCATCCTGAAAACCTATGAGCTTAAAATTGAGCAGGATGAAAGGATGGAGAGAGGAAAGAAGAAAGGAGGATCCATTGCACTAGTTGCTGAGTTGGAAAAGGAGAAGAAAGTGAAGATGGAAGCTGTTGAATCAAATTCAAAGGTCTGTGAGAACAAGGGCAAGGGGCTTGCATTAGAAAGTGAAGATTCATTGAGCCAAGATGACATGGAGGACATTGATGAGCACCTAGCATTTCTTTCTAGGAGATTTGCCAAACTTAAGTTCAAGAAGAACTTTAGAGCAGGGCATGGTGGATAAATCAAAATTCAAATGTTTCAAATGTGGCTTGGCAGGGCATTTTGCCAGTGAGTGTAGGAAGTCAGATTCCAGTAAGAAAAATTTTGAGTCTGTGGATTATAAGTAAAAATACTTTGATCTACTCAAGCAAAAGGAAAGGGCTTTTATTACACAAGAAAATGATTGGGCAGCAGATGGTCTGGATGAAGATGAAGATGTCAGCTATGTCAGTCTAGCCCTAATGGCCAAGTCTGATGAGACAGAGACAAGTTTCTCAAGCAATCAGGTAATTACTACAAACCTTGCACATTTATCTAAAGCTGAGTGTAATGATGCCATAAATGACATGTCTACATAATTATATCATTTGCGTGTTACACTTAAGTCTCTTACTAAAGAAAATGCTAAAATCAAAGAAAACAATTTGTTTTTAAGTGAGAGGAA
Organism: Apium graveolens; assembly: GCF_009905375.1. Lineage (NCBI taxonomy): Eukaryota > Viridiplantae > Streptophyta > Magnoliopsida > Apiales > Apiaceae > Apium > Apium graveolens. The sequence goes on from NC_133650.1 coordinate 154,876,238, forward strand.
TAATGTGCTTGAGTCTTAGTTTATTGATTTTGAGAAATTAAGAATTGAGTGTAAGATTGCCAAGGAGGAATTAACTGAGTCCTTGAAAAAGGAAGAAATTTTAAAGAAGCAGCTCTAGCGTGAACAAGAAGTGATTAAAGCATGGAAAACATCCAGGGATGTCCATGCTCAAATCACCAAAGTTCAAGGAATTGAGTCTTTCTGTGATGAAGCTTGGAAAAAGAACAAGGAGAAACTATAACCTAATTTGGTAGATGGACTGCTAACAGATATAGACTCGACGGATGATGAGGACTATCCGTCGGATAATAAAAAGTGTTATCCGTCGAATGATGAAAATCCTCATCCGTCGGCTGTGAGCAAGCCCATTAGCAAAGCCAAACTAGTAAAGCTGAATGAGAAGTATGGGTCTGTTTCCAAGAAATTTGTTTCAGGAGAGTCAAGTCAAGTTAAGAAACGGAAAAAGGCTAATATTGGTCACATGACTGTCAAACAGTTAAGTGACAGACTTGAGAAAATTGAGGTAAAAATAGAGGCTAAAAGGAAAAACAATAGGAATGGTAAAGTAGGAATTAACAAACACAATAACTACACACCTGATAAATATGCTCCTAGAAAAATCTGTGTCAAGTGTTGTAGTGTAATTCATTTATTTGTTAATTGCAAATCTTCCATGCCTACTCCCATGTCTGTTCAGCCTCAATTTCCTAACATGAATGCCATGTCTCCCATGTCTGTTAATGCAATGCCTACACAGAACATGAATGCACAGTTTGCTAATATGCCATTTGCACCTAATCCTTATTATGCTGCATATAGTATGCCACAAATGCCATTTAGCATGCCTTACTGGAATAACATGTTTACACCAAGCATGCCATTTCCTGTTAGTCATAATATGCATGATAATTCCGTTGCAATGAATGGTTTCAAAGGCCCAACTCAAATGACTAAGTATGAATCTGAAATTCCTAAGTCAAATGAAATAAGACCTAAGAAACAGAAAAAGAAAGCTAACAAGGCAGGACCCAAAGAAACTTGGGTACCAAAATCAACTTGATTTGATTTTGATGTGTGCAGGGAAACATAAAGAATCTTTGGTACTTGGATAGTGGTTGTTCAAGACACATGACTGGTGATTCTACCCTGCTCACAGAGTTTAAGGAGAGAGCTGGCTGAAGTATTACTTTTGGAGATGACAACAAGGGTTATACTGTGGGATATGGCTTGATTTCAAAGGACAATGTCATCATTGAGGAGGTTCCCTTGGTGGATGGTCTCAAACACAATCTGTTGAGTATCAGCCAGCTTTGTGACAAAGGCAATTCAGTAACATTCAATTCAAAAGCCTGTGTTGTGACTAATAAAAGAAGCAACAAAGTGGTTCTCACTGGTGTGAAAAAAAGAAATATGTACCTAGCTGATTTCAACTCATCCAATACAGAGTCTGTAACATGTCTTCTCAGTAAAGCAAGTCAGGATGAAAGTTGGCTATGGCACAAGAAGCTATCCCATTTAAACTTCAAGACGATGAATGAGCTGGTAAAGAAAGAACTGGTCAGAGGCATTCCTCTAGTGGATTTTTCAAAGGATGGACTGTGTGATGCCTGCCAAAAAGGGAAGCAGATTAAAGCATCATTCAGGAAGAAACTTGATTCAACAATTGAAGAACCTTTACAACTGCTTCACATGGATTTGTTTGGACCAGTCAATGTATTTTCCATCTTAAGGAAAATATTTTGCCTAGTAATTGTAGATGATTTCTCAAAGTTCTCTTGGACATATTTCCTAAAGTCTAAAGACGAGACTAGTGAAATCATCATCAATCACATAAGGCAAGTCAATAATCATCCTGATTTCAAGGTTAGAAGAATCAGGAGTAACAATGGAACTGAGTTCAAGAATTCTGCCATGAGAGCATTTTGTGAGGAAAATGGGATTCTGCATGAGTTTTCAGCAGCAAGGACTCCAAAACAGAATGGAGTAGTGGAAAGGAAGAACAGATAACTTATTGAAGCTGCAAGGACAATGCTTGAAGAATCTAAACTGCCAACATATTTCTGGGCTGAAGTTGTAAATACTGCATGCTACACTTAGAATATTTCTCTGGTTAATCAAGCAAGATGCATGACTCCCTATCAATTGTTCAAGAACAAGAAGCCAACTCTTAACTTTCTTCATGTCTTTGGCTGTAAATGCTATATTCTGAGAAATCAAACTAACCAAAATGGAAGTTTGATGCTAAAACAGATGAAGGAATTTTTGTTGGATATGCTGTTGGTAAAGCATATAGAGTCTACAATCTAAGAACCAACATTGTTGTGGAATCAATACATGTTGTGTTTGATGATAAAAAGATTGAAGGACTGAAAGATGGAGATTACCATGAGAGCCTCAAATTTGACAATGTGGAGATGATTAGTGATGACAGTGATGATGAAAGTGATCAAGAGAATGTATCTAAGGATAATGCAGATAAATCTACCACCAATGAAGCATAAAACTCAACATCTGTCGAGTTGTATAATGCTTCATCCGTCGGAAGGCAATCTGCGTTATCTGTTGGGAGAAAACCTGCTTCATCCGTCGGTACTCAAAATTCACCATCCGTCGGGTTATCAAAAGGAGCAGGAAGTCAAGATAAATCACCTATAGAAAGTTCCCCTTTCTCAAATCAAAGATCCACAAACTTATGGGGAGTTTCTAGCAATCAAAACTCAATTACACATCAAGACAACAATGAGGTTTCTTCATCTAGAGCTAATCTACCTCAACAAAGGAAATGGACAAAAGATCACCCCTTTGAGCTTATCATTGGTGATGTTTCTTCTAGAGTTCAAACAAGAAGAGCATCTCAGGAAGAATGTCTATACAACAGCTTTCTTTCCAAGGAAGAACCAAAGAAGGTAGAAGAAGCTTTGTTGGATCCTGATTGGATATTAGCTATGCAGAAGGAGCTAAACCAATTTGAAAGGAATAATTTGTGGAAGCTGGTACCCAAGCCTAAAGGAAAGAATCCAATAGACACCAAGTGGGTATTCAGAAACAAGATGGATGAAAATGGCATAATTGTCAAAAATAAAGCTAGATTGGTTGCCAAAGGCTACTGTCAACAAGAAGGAATATATTTTGATGAAACATTTGCTCCTGTTGCAAGAATTGAAGCCATCAGAATCTTCTTAGCCTATGCAGCCAATGTCAATTTCAAGGTCTATCAAATGGATGTCAAAAGTGCCTTTCTGAATGAAGATTTGGAGGAAGAAGTTTATGTCAGTCAACCTCCTGGTTTTGAAGATCCAAATTTTCCAGAATATGTCTATTATCTTTTGAAAGCACTTTATGGACTGAATCAAGCACCTAGAGCCTGGTATGACACTTTATCAAAGTTCCTTTTGGAAAATCACTTTACAAGAGGTACTGTAGATAAAACTTTATTTTTTAGAAATGTTAATGGCTCTAGTATACTTGTTAAAATTTATGTAGATGATATTATTTTTGGCTCTACAGATGAGAAACTTTGCAAAAAGTTTGCCAAATTGATGCAAAGTAAGTATGAAATGAGTATGATGGGAGAACTAACTTACTTTCTTGGTTTATAAGTTAAGCAAGTTAGTGATGGAATATTCATTAGTCAAACTAAATATATTTTTGATCTTTTAAGGAAGTTTGATATAATGGATTGCACATCTGCAAAAACTCCTATGGCCACAACAACTAAGCTTGAATTAAACACTACTGAAAAGTCTGTGGATATTTCAAGTTATAGAGGCATGGTTGGCTCACTTTTGTACTTAACATCTAGTAGGCCAGATATAATGTTTGCTACATATTTATGTGCTAGATTTCAGGCTGATCCTAGAGAATCTCACTTAATAGCTATTAAGAGAATTTTCAGATATCTCAAGGGAACACCAAACCTTGGTATTTGGTACCCTAGAGATTCTGGTTTTGATCTAACTGGTTATTCAGATGCAGATTATGCAGGTTGTAGAATTGATAGAAATAGTACAACATGAACCTGTCAATTTCTAGGAAACAAGCTTGTGTCCTGGTTCAGTAAAAAGCAAAATTTAGTTTCTACTTCTACAGCTGAAGCTGAATATATTGCTGCTAGCAGTTGCTGTGCACATATTTCATGGATGAGAAATCAATTGCTGGACTATGGTTTGCAAGTTGAGAGGATTCCTATTTTCTGTGATAACACAAGTGCAATTGCCATCACTGAAAATCCAGTGCAACATTCAAGGACAAAGAACATAGATATCAAGTACCATTTTATAAGGGAACATGTAATGAATGGTACTGTGGAGCTACATTTTTTCCAAGTAAGAAGCAACTTGCAGATATCTTTACTAAGCCACTGGATGAATCCACCTTTTCAAGGTTGGTAAGTGAGTTAGGTATGCTTAATTACTCTTAAATCTATCTGAGTTATTTTGCAAGTTGATATGCAGCCAGAAATTTAATTGATTTTCCAGTCTTGGATTAAATTTTGGCTAAGTCAAAATTTACATCTCGATGGATGACCCTTATCCATCGAGTTTGGTCATCCGTCGATATACAATTTGCTTATAAAAATCAATTACTTTTCTGGAATATTTTATGTCTCGACGGATAACAGTTTATCCTCATCCGTCGAATTGTCTTAATCTAAGCCGTTAATTCCCTGAACATTATCCATCGAGTATACTTACAGTCTGTAAGCATTACACGGCGGATAATGGGTGGAATTTTTACAGCTTAATTTTTAAATGGCTATTTTAGGAAATTTCTATTGGTTACTTTATTTTACTTTATTATTTTTATTAGTTATTTTTGAGATAGTATAAAAGCTTATTTCATTGCAATTGCTTTTCTTTTATCATTCTCAAATTCAACTGCTCTAATTTCATTCTCTCTCAAGCACCTACTCTCCTTCTCTTCAAGTTCTTATTCTCTAACAATGGCACCCGTAGTAAAGATCATGTCTCAAATTGGGTTCATTCATGAGAAGAACAATTTCACTGCATTACTTAACAAGGGTATTCAACAATCGGATGACTATCACAAGATGATGGACTTTGTGAAGAATTGCAAGCTCAATTATGCCATGCTGGAATCACCCACAATCTTCTGTGAAGTTGTTGAAGAGATGTGGACCACTTCTACCTACAACTCTACAGATAAGACCATCACTCTAACCATCAAAGGTAAAGAATTCTGTATCAATAGTGATGTGATAAAAGCATGTTTTAAAATTCCTGATAACAATGTGACTTCACCACACAATGACACTGATATTATCAATATGCTTAATTCCATGCACTATGCTCTTCCTACTTCTAAACTGAGTGATATTAGGAGAATGGGTCTTAGGAAGGAGTGGAGTTTATTGTGTGATGTAGTTACAAAGGTTTTCTCAGGAAAGATCAGTAATTTTGATTCAGTGAATATTTTCATGCTTAACATGCTATACATGCTAGTTACAGATAAATTTTATAATTTCAGTGACCTTGTCTTGTTTGAGTTAGGTTTTAAATTAGGTGAGTTAGCTAAAAGAGGTAAGAATGTGTATTATGCTAGATTTATTATGTTATTGGCTAACCACCTCTGTGAAGAGATTGTGCTTGAGAACCCTAACAACAAACTGGATTGTTGGGTTCAAGAGAGAAGGCTCATTGCAGATCTAAACAGGGCCAATCATCACAAGGATGTGCCAATGTTCTACTTTCCTGTAATGCAAGTACCTCAGGTAAGTGAGGTAAGTTCATCCATCCCTACAACTATTCCAACCTCCACAATTTCTTTGAGTTCAGGATTAGCTATGGCAACTTTGCCAATGACCAAACAGTTGCCTACCAAAGCTGCCAGACCTACTACTATTTCCAAATCCAAATCAAAGAACACCCCCTCTAGTATATCTCAAAAGATACCAGTTGAAAAATCCACAAAAGCCAAAGAGGGGAGTGTGAAGGAGGGTAATTCAGGTGAGGGAAGGGGTGAACATAAAAGAAACCCCAAGAATAAGGTTGGAGAGTTGAGTGAATCCCAGCCTAGCCACACGGCAGTTTCCCAACAAACTGCAGTGCTTAAAAAGGATAAAAGCTCATTTTTAGGTGTATCCTCCCAAAAGGATGTAGCTATTGAACAAAGCTCTCAACCAAGAGCACATGCCAAGAGGGTTAGGGACACAATCTTACTCCAAACTTATGTCAGAAAGAAGAAATCAAAAACATTTGGGGATGCACAGGGTTCACACATAATGCAAACTGGTGCAACAGACACAGTCACTGCACCTTCTCAAATTCAGTTTGATGTGGCTCCAATAAATGTGGAGTCACAGCCAAAATCTCTAGTTATAGAAGCACCTCTAACACCATACTCACCAACCAACTCTCTGGATGTGGATATGATAAACACATCAATCCCTGATTCCCCTTCTTTAACTCTGTTGGGGAAGCCAAAATCTAGTGCAAGTGAGCATCATCTTTTAGATGATTTGTTGGCTCACTTGCCAATTCTTTTAGGAACTGTTGTGTCATCTGTGCCTAAAATATCTTCAATTAGCACAGGGTCAACAATAGTTTCCATTCCCACCTCATTCATTTCTACTCTCTCGACGGATATTGCTCATCCGTCGAGTAGTGATTTTATCCCGACGGATAAGCCTAACAACAGTTATCCGTCGGATAGCAAAACCACTCACTCGATGGATATCACTCATCCGTCGAGTATCTCTGCACAACTTCAAACTTTAATTATTTCAAGTGCAGAAGATTTAGTGGTTGTACAGTCACTCTTAGGATTGAGAGAGCAGAGTATTTTGAGTGAGAGGCTGGGTTGCTCCCTGGCAAAAGGAGAGGAAATGAGTGAAAATCTGCAATCTATTTCTTCAGGATAGGCAAAAGGGAGTGAGAGGAGTCCCAACTTAGTAGGTAAAGGTGAGGGTGTGAGGGTGGGGAGCCAGGGTGAGACCCTGATGCAACAAAAGAGAGAACATGAGAGAAAAGCAGGTACAGAGGGTATAAGGGTGGATCCAGCCATTGCTCATGAGTCAATGATTGTGGATGATGCTGAAAAGGAAAGACAATTTCAGCAACATTATAAGGCTGTAATTGATAACATTTCCTTGGATGCTGACACTTTTACTCATCCTGTGTCAGCCTATCAACTGTTGGCTACTCAGGGCAATGAGGAGGCAGAGAAGACTTTAAATCTAGTACATACTTCACAATCTCTACAAAGGGATAAAGCTGCTGTCAATTTGATGCCTCCTACAGCTGGTGAGCCATCTGAAGAATTTGGAGTAAATTCTAATGATGATGATTCTGTTTCATTTGATGGAAGCATGAACTTAGGGGGAGATGAAAGCCCAAGTTCTATTCCAGATTTACCTGAATGGGCATTGACAAAGGAGTCTACACCAGGACAATTCAATGTATCCTTAGTCAAACAAATCATGTCTATCCAAAAGGCCATTCAGAACACCTCAAATGCTGGTACCAAGGCTATTCTTCAAGCCCACCTAGATTCTCTGCATCTCATGAAGCTACATCAATTAAGACAGAATCTGAGTGTGGATGAACTCAAAAAGGATATAGCTGACTTGAAGACTTACAATTCTGAGAAGCTGGATTCAATCATGCCCTATGGAACCATGCAGGATCTACTACTGAGACTGAGAAGAGAATCAGATGCTGAAAAGAAGCTGGCCAAATTGGAGGACAGAGTTCAAGTTATTGAAAACTCTGTGGTCACCATTCTTCAAAATAAACAGTCTCAGACCAGTCTTCTAATGCAACTGGCTAAAGCACAAGGCTTAACTCCTCAACTTGATGATAACAAAAAGGGGGAGAAAGGACCAAGTGAGGGGGAGAAGCTACAGATACAAATCAGTAAAGTAATTGTGCCTTCACTTATTGTCTCAAAGCCACCAGTTGCAGATGGTATAGATCTGATTCAAGCAGCAGCAGCTAACTTGAAAGTTGTTGAGAAGGAAAAGTTGAGTTTGGTCAACTGGGAGAAGATTGATGAGGAGATACAGAAAAAGTTTGAACTTGTCAAGGAGCCAGTTAAGTCAGTCATCCATCACTCTCAAGTTAATCAAATTAGTGTGAATGAGATGAGCATGAACTATCTGGAAAGAGGACAATCTTCCTGCATCAAGTCTCCAAAGGCTGAAATGATTCTTAAACCAAGGGCAAACTGCTCAAAATCATCTTTGAAGAACCCCTTGGACACTGTGTATGAGACACCCAAGCCTGATGAAAAGAAGCTTCTGTCAAGATCAATTGTCTTCTATAAAGATCCAGCTGATTCAGTTTCTAAAAGAAGGATTGCTAAAATTGTCAGAAATGGGAAAGAAATTTGTGTGGTGACTGGACACCCTCAATTTGCTCAAGCAAAGAGAGAAGAAAAAGCTAGATTGAAGCAGGAAAAGAAGCACACTGCTCTATATGCTAAAAAGGCTAAACAAAAGAGAGAGCAGATTGCTATCTTGGCCAAGCTACATGTTGTAAACACATCACAACAAATTCCCTCTCAACCATCTGAAGCTACTGAATCAAGGAAGCAAGTTGAAGAACAGAAGAAATCTCCAAGAAAGAAAGAATTGGCTAAAAGAACTAAAAGGAGACTGGATATTGTTGACAAGGAATTGGAAGATCAATTTCCTAAGAAATCCACCCCAATTACAACTCAAGCAACAAAGCCTTCTGTGGTATTTGAAGATATAAAGGTGGTGGATCCCTACAGGAATATTCATGGTGAACCTATTGTGCCCAAGGATGAGCCAATAGAATGGGAGAACATACCAATTCCAGACTTCAATCTACCAATCCTTAGCAAGCCAAAAAGGACAAAGTCAAGAGCAGTCAAGAAAGTGAAGTTGTCACCTCTCAAATCCAAGTCTGTAGTTAAAGCTCAGCCCAAAGTCAATAAGGGAGACTACTTGTACTTGTGTGACATCAAAGAATTTTCTGATCTAAACCTCTATCTGGATGAACTAGATGAGGTGAGAGAAATTGATGCATATAGAAACCTACCTGAAAGGTTAGTGTTCAAGTACAAAGGAGGAAAAGAGATTTAGTGGCCACTTCATAGGATTCTTCAAGAGAGCCAATATGTACTGATTAAAGTTTATTCATCCTTCAAGAAGAACTTTGGGTTCAATGTCACTGCAAGAAGACTAGTATTGAAGAAGATTGAAGAACTAAGGAGTGTTAGAGCTAAAGATGCACTCCCAAAGACTCTAATCATCCCATACACAGGGAGAAGAGTGCATCTAAGGCCCTACTGGCTGATGGAGTTCATGGATGACAAAGGTGTGAGAAGATTCTTCAGATTAGAAGACCAATTGAGCATCTCTAGCAATGAGACTCTCTTGGAAATGTAAGGAAAGCTAAATCTCTCAGAATCTGATGAACTGGAATTCCACAGGCAGCTCCAAAATCAGATTGATGAAAACAACATAAAGCTTGGAAGAATATCCAGACCTTCAAGGAACTAGATAAATCTGCTCAGGCTAGAGGAGCATCTAGGAAAATGACTGTGAGCTAAACTTTGTACATTTTGATTATTTAAAGCACTTTTCAGTATTATCTACTTTTCTTTAAAGCTGTATGTTTAGGGTGTTTTGTTATCATCAAGTATCTCTTAATTTATGGCTACAATTCCAGTAGACATAAATTGGGGGAGATTGTTGTGCATATGTTGTGTACTTGATGATTACATAAACAAAACACCTAAGTAGATTTTACTTAGTGAAATAATGTAGCACTCGACGGATAAGAATTTTAGTCCCGACGGATAACTTATTATAGTCCCGACAGATGATGACTTATTATCCATCGAGTGAGTATCTTATGTAATAATGAGTCTGTAGCACATTTATGCATACACCTTTGTATAGATTCTGTAGTAGCATATGAGTCATGTTGACTTTAACTAGATATGCAGAATAGGTTGATTAAGTGTACATAGATGATGTCTTGTAATTCTGTATAAATGAATGGAAGTCAAGTGCCAAAATAGCTACCGACGGATGATTAACAAAGCCATCGACGGATGATCAAATAGCTATCAACGGATGTTCAATATAGCAGTCGACGGATGATCAATAAAGCCATCAACGGATGATCATGAACTCGATGGATGATCATGTACTCAACGGATAAAGAATTCAAATATCAGTTGACAGTGACAGCATAGTCACATGCGTCGAAGTGGATGCAAATGGAATGAGGAAGCCTATTAACTGGGTAATAGAGAACAAAGTAACAAAGCATTAGACCCGATAGTTTTTATAATGATCCTGTCTTTTGACTTTGTAATCTTGGTAATATATAAACCAAGAAGTAGCAAATAGAAACTAAGATCTGAGATACAAAAAGTGAGAAACATTTGTAAGTAGAATTATTAGCATTTCTCTGTATTCTCAGTAGTTCATATTTGTAAGCAGCTGTGAGTATTCTTGTACACAGAGTTCTCTCGATATAATATATATCTCTGGTGGAATTGTTTAAATCCACCAGAAAGTTTTTAAAGACTCTTGTTTTTAATTACTTGTCTTTTGGTTCACTTAAGTTTTTATTCCGCATTGTGCTAATCAACACACTAATATTTATATTCGAGTTTGAACATTTTTATTTTAAGAAAAAGGTTCAAGAATTCCATTCAACCCCCTTTTGTAATTATTGCTATATTGTTAAGGGACTAACAATATCATTGACTGATACTTGTCAAGTACTTTAGATACCAATAATTATGTTGCATCCTACTTTAATATTATTTAAATCATGAAACTGATTTGACATGGGATTGTCTAACATCATAATTCAAATATATTAAAATAAGATACCAAGGAATTAAATACCAATTATCTATCAAATAAACATTAGCATTCAATTTCATATGCTATACAATTGTTAAATCCTAACAACTGTAATACCTCAAACAATATTTGTTTGATAAATAAAGCAATATTAACCAACATTGTCTTGTTTGCAATCTTAGAAAGATATTCAAAGTTCCATATACTTTGATTCATTGAGTATTGCATTTATATCAAAACATTTAGAAATTTGCAAGTAAGTATACAAATTATTCTAACTTGACAACATATGGTTACTCCTAATAAAGCAATCAAACATTTTAACCATAGTTGTACTTAGGAAAAATTTCCACACTTTGTATATTAGTATAAGTGACTGAAGATAAGCATTGATTACTTAGAGGAGTTCTACGTAATGTCACAAATACTAATACTTCACAATTAGTTCATAGTTAAACTCTTAACTAAGTATCATTAAATGATATAAGTCAAGCATTAGCACACAACTAATCATGCTACAATCATGATACTGATTTCAGTGAATTCTTGAGATGTAAACATTGCTAAACGCACTAAAACCAAAATCTCATGATTAACTTATAACACATAAGTTACAATCAATATACTAGATATCAATTATTGATAAATTTAGTTATAATCAATCGTGCTACTTATTTATTTTAAGTTAGTTTAAATTATAGAGCAAATAAAATCATTGAATTGCTTCAATTTCCATAATCCAAACTATCCAAAATAAATATTAAAAAAATAAATACTAAATATCTATGAGTTAGATACTAGCACTTAAATATTTATTATTATCCTTGAATAATCACCAAAAGGATATATGACTTATATACATGGCAATCACTTTCTGGATAATTAGTAATTTTAGAAATACTTTCTAAGCATATAAAATATTGAGAGTTTTATACACATGACTTACAAAATAATTCAACTTTCAATATCAGTGATTTTAGAAATAAGCATTGATTACTTTGAACAAAAATTCTAAATAATATCACTAATACTAAAAGTACCATAATTATTCGTACATGATACAAATAACTATGCTGCATATTATTTAATACAATTCAAATTATGAGACTGATATGGAATGGAATTGTCTACCATCATAATTTAAATCAATTAAAATAATATTTAAACTTAATGCTATAATACTTAACTACCACAAATGTATTTGACATTGTAGTCATGATAATCACGATAGTAGCACTAAGTACGAGGTACTGGATTACTGATAAATTCACAAGTCCTTTAAATATTGAAGATTTAATACTTATGAACTTATATAAAGAATTCCTTACATATGGGATTTCCAACTAATGTTCAATGAATGATATCCCACACTTACAAACCAGTCTTGAAATATTAACTTTATCAAGTGATTTAATAAATGTTTCCGTCGGTAACTCTTTGACTAAAATGACATGGTCCCCAAAGTGATGATACCTGGTGTGAAGGTGCCTTGTCATAGAGTGTTCCACATAGTTGTTGGATTTGAAGTTGTTTCTCATCATAACAGGAAATCAATCTTCTTCCATGAAGTTGACAGCTTCCTGAGATGCTTCTCCTGTCACCTTAGTTGACAGCTTCAGAGATGCTTCTTCTATCTTTCTTACAACCTGCGTAATCTATATCTATATTTCCAAACATTTTAAGCACAATATTTTTAGGGTACTTTACTCCAAGAGTTGGTAGTCCCTTAAGATATCTAATAATCTTGTTAATAGCTATAAGATTGGATTCTCTAGGATCCACTTGGAACCTTGCACATTGGCATCTTGAGAACATTACATGTTGTCTATTAGCATTTGAGTAAAAAAGTGAGCTTGTCATACCTCTATAGCTTATCATTATACCTGAGTTGCATTGATCAAGCTTTAGTGGTTTCTGTTGGTAAGTAGTCTTGGCATGTTCAGAATCTTCCAAATTTTGCATCTTCAAAAGATCCTTAACTTACTTGTATTGCTATCATTCTTTTGGTTTACTTGTGCTCCTAAAAGAATTGTTCTTTTGGCTTGCTTGAGCTCTTAAAAGAATTATTCTAATGGCTTGCTTGAAGTAATTCCAAAAAGAATTACAAACTTTCCAACATGCTCCTCCATACTTACTCTACAATTACTTAGCAAATAATCTTGCACAAGTCTTTGTTAGTAGACCAACATATAACATTATCATTATATCATAGCATATATAACTTAATATGTTTATGCCTAGTGATAAAGAGAGTTATTAATATGACGACTCTTCTAATTCATATTTAATTATAACTTCAGTTAGAATGCCATACCATGTCCTTGACAATTTCTTGAGTAATATACTAGTCCATACCAACCTGAAGTGAGATTTTGAAGAAGAGATATGCATAGTCCAATAGATCTGCAACTGCAAGATCCATTAATAGTGGTGCATTGACTTCCTCTTTTGACTCACCAACTAAGGGTGCACTTGTACACATTTACCAGAGTCCAATTCCAAGTAGAATGTGCATCAGGTTCCTGATATGTCGTAATATCCTCAAGTCTCATCACTGGTGCTTTCTGTCAGATACTGCTTCCAAATAATAACCTAGCATCCAGTTTGGCCTTGTCCCTCGTAACAATGCCATTGTCATCAAGTATTGACTTCTGGTTATCCTAGTACCAGTTACAAAGTTGTCATTTTGTTTGGATACTAGCTTCCCTACATTTTTCTTGCTAACTGATTGAGTTCATTTTTCTTTGCAATCACCCAACCAATCCAGATCTATCAGAGCTTTTGTAACTTTCTTAGTTTCTTCTTCAGATAGAAAACTAGAGAATTAATTATTCATACTCAGTAGCCCTTCTAATCATTACTCCACCATCTGGATCACTTAAAAACTAGACTCTGGGAATAATATTGACATCAAACCCTTTGTCTCAGTAGATATGTTCTTTAGTGTAACGCCCTCCAAACCCGGGTCAGAAGTTTGGGGCTCACAACACACACACATAAAATATATAAACCTGTATATAAAATATTATATACATTGACCCTTCTTTACACAATCACAGATCGCAACAGGTTAAAGTATGAAAATAAGCCACAACCTTAACTTTTATTATATCGCACCAAATCCCAACTAGTTCAACTTACAATTGCTAATGATATCGTTGTTACAATCTTGCATAACTCACCTACACTATAAAGCTCCTGCTAGCTCGATCCAATTTAACCGGAAACCCTAGCTCGCACATTGGACAAGGAATCCTCGTTACCAACACTTTCTTCTTCAACTATTGAAAACATAAATTTTTTTGCAAGAATGAGCTTACTAGCTCAGCAAGTAATAATAGCAGCAATTAAGGTTAAACAATCACCAATTGAAATGATTCAGAAGAATTAAGTTTCTGAATAAGCAATGATTATAATTGGATATTTACTTTTTATTTTAAAAACCAAGGTTAGGCTGCTCATCAGTCACGCACTAACCCCGAGCAAAGCTCCCGGCTTTGCTCAATATACTGGATCCAAGGCACGCATTGGCCTACTATGACCACGAATCTGGTCCGACCACGAATCTGGTCCATATTTATAAAACCATCCAATTCTAAAACAATTCAAAATGATAACCAATGTAAATCAATAAGCTAAATCATCAATAACATTTATCTTAAAGCAAAAGGGTGATTCACAATACCATGAAGGTATAACAAGGAATTCAAAAGATTGGCTTTCAATCAAGGAAATAATCAAAAAGTAGAAGACCAAAGGTTCAAGGGTTCTAAGGATTGGTCTTCTGTTAAACAAGGAATAAGGGTTGGTATGTCAAACAATTCAATATCAGAAATTAGTATGTGGTAGATATGTATTTGTGGAGTAGTATCGTATGTGTCTGGCTCGTATCTGGGAATTCAACAATCAATGGTTTATGAAGAATAAAGCTTATGGCTCAAGATCAATAAGAATCAGCGCTCAAGGTTGAATAGTTTAAAGCGCTTGCAATATAAAATAGGAGTTATTTCAAATAATAGCAACATGTTTTGAGAAAGTTCGAAAATATTTGCAATATATCTTGAAGAAAGTTTAGAAGTGCTTGCCTTATCATCGATGATTTCCACTTTACTTGTACTCATCTAATAGTTTTACTTATCAACCACTTTCCTTCTCTTTCTATGCCTTGCTTCTATTTATCAATCACTTGCCTTCTATTTCTACGCTTCGATTCTATTTATGGATCATTGGTTTCCTTTTCTATGACTTGCTGACTCTGCTAGGAATCACAAGTATCTATCAATTATTCATACTCATATTATAATAATCGTCACATAGATGTCATAAACTTTTATCTACCCTTCGTTTCACCCAAATCCGATTTACGGATTGAAAGTTATGACTAAAACAATCAAACCACAACCACATAGGTATATAACGCATCAATCAGTGAGCACGTAGCACATAACATGTAAGGTATTTGATCAAAATAATTTTTTAAAGAAGATTCAGGGTTAAAATGATCTTCCAGGTATTTAATGCGAATTTTTGAACATTTCTCGGAATTTAAACGAGACTCAGAATTAATTTATAATTAATAATAGGGTTCAAGTACCCGAATCTGCCTTTAAAATCATTTTATAATAATTATCGAGCCTTGAAAATAATTTAAAATAATATTTTAAAGCTCGAAACTATTATTCAGAATTTTTAATTAAAAAATAAATAATTAAATATAATTATTAAATCAATTAAAAGTAATTAATAATTAATTAAATTATTTAATCAATTAATAATAAATTAATCGATTAATTAAAATAATTAAAAACTAATTAAAATTATTTAATAAAATAATTTCAATTTATTTCTAAGTAAATAAATAATAAAAAGAATTTTCTAAATTTAAAATAATTAAATAACTATTTTTTCTGATTTTTAAATAATAACAATATCATTTTAATAAAATAGTAAATAGGAATCCAATTTTTTTGGAAAAGTCTATAACTTTAGTGACCTAAATGTAAAAATAGTTGAAAGAATTTGATTCAGTATAATTTGGGATTGAAATCGGGTTGTATCCCGGGTCGAAATCGACCCGACCGGGTCATTCAAGAACAGCCGACCGATTCTAGAATCCGGTGGCCGGGGAAGTTTTCGGGCGAAGCCAATTCGTGTAAATTCAGAAGTCGTTTGATGCTATTCTGTGCGCCAACTAGTTCCAAATCGAAACAATAATACAAGGATGATTTCCTTTAGGGTTTATATCTCCTGTAACATATTCCCCGACGAACTCGCCATTAACGCCGGCGAGTTCGAAGGTTTTCCGGCCATCTGATTTCGGTGTCCAAACTCAAATTTCTTTACATGGTTCGATTGCCCATAACACGATCTAACTGTTGGTACTCATCAAACATATCCAGAATCAACTATTGTAAAAATTCCAAATTTCGATTGAATTTATTAATGAATATAAACCCTAATTTCAAGTGTTCAGAATCAAACATCAATTTCGATATGTTATTGAACTCGGTTTTTGACATATAATATACCAAATTGATCAGGAGAAAATTATCTACATGATTATGCCATCAAATCACACAAACAACATCAAGAACAAATTTTCATAATTTAATCCATAAATAATTCGAATTAAAATAATTAAATCAGAGAAATACCTTGACTTCTGCATGAAAATGGATGATTGATTATGAAAGTACTTTTCGAGAGCTTCGTTTTGATATGTTGCACGCCCGAATCGGAGTTCGATAACGCCTTCATTCGTACGTTTGATTCTCAAGAACGTGATATTAATTCGACATTTTCTCTGTATTTTACGGGGTTTTACTGACTGATTGTGATTATATGAATAAAATGAAATGATAAAAGGGCTATATATATTTTTGGAATATTGGTTCATTTTGGATCATTTTAGATCGTTAAATTAGTTGCTTATCCGCTAAGTAACTGTAAAAATGATCCGATTTGATACCCGTATTGGATAATTATCCAGACCGGGCTTTTTATAAAACACTTTATACGAAAATAATGTAATAATATCCTGTCTTTTGAGAATCCGGGTTTTGTTGATTCACCGAAATAATCATCGTATCGGAAATCTTGCGTCGGGCCACGCACGGGTCAAACCGTAATCCGGATTGAAAAAGTCAAAACACGGAAAATGTCCGGAATTACCAGATTGGGTTAGGAAGGAGTTTTCAGAAGAGTTTTGGGTTGTAAAAACTTAAAAACGGTTGAAGTCGGACGATTCCCGGCTTTATAAAATAATTTTATAATTATTCAGAAAATAATTAATAAATTCATAAACCAATATAAAATCATATAACAATCCAAAAATTACCAGAAAAATACCGTAATTATCTATATTTTATTCTGGTCAGAATAAAATCAACATACTTATACTTTATCACATATAAGCATCCACATATCCACACCATTCGTCAGATAATTCACCAAAAATCACATAATAATCATATAAATATTTTTTATTGATAAAAATAATTACACGCGATATCCCGGATATTACATCCTTCCCCCCTTAAAAGGATGCTATCCTTAGAATCACTCTAGGGATCAGATAGTGATATATTCAAGTATCTCACTTTTATTTCCTCCAGTTGATCCCTCACCCTTACAATTTTTCATAAACTTCTACTCATCGCATCATTCATTACTTAACAGCCTCTTGCTGACATCATAATCTATCTGTTGCTCATATAACTCAACTCAAGTCTCCATTTTGTATATAATGGAGCTAAATTACTCTTCCTGAGTATACACATATAAATACCCTATGAATCTGCTAAACGTGTGGCGGTGAAGCCAACTTACTTACACTTATCCTGTATATTTTACTATCTCAAAAGGACCAGCATAATGCATATTATTTATCTTTTCTTACTAATTCTAGTAATTCGTACTCATGAACGTTTGCAATAGCTACTGGTTATTGAAACCCATTCCCTCTTGTTTCTCTATTCACTTAACTTAGTTCATAATCGCTTCCAATCGCATTCCAGGCTCTCTAATTATTCTTTTAATTTTCTCGTCTATCTGCAAATGACATATTGAAACCATGGCGTATTCAATTTCTAACGTTCTCGAAATTACTCCAGAATTAAGAATTTACGAGAAAATTTTGACTGAACATGACTGACGCACAAACTTATCACCATATCTTATTTTCCTTAAACCACAATTGAGTATATTCATCGAGCAAAGATCTCTTACCATTTTGAGGAAAGTACAATAACCTGGACACATCACCGATATATTCTAATCTATATTATCATTTATTTTGGTTTTAAGGAGTTCTCATACGAACTCACTGCAATGCTTTCCTTTACATCTAGTTACGTATAACGTTTATTCTTTCTTTGTGCCATATTATCAGAGAGTCCTCTTTGACATCTATGTTTCGTATCATCTTCTCGGAGTAGCTTGAATCCCTCGAGTTATTGATGTTTAGCCAAATTTCTATCTTTTAGTTCCGCCTTATTTAATGCCCGTTTATCTAGGAGTAGTACATACCATTCTAGTTCGACATAATTCATCGTATTCTGAATACTCCTGTCAAATTTCAAATCACACAATATTGATCATCTACAATTAGTTTCTGGGTCTGATGACATACCACCATTTCTTCAAGCAGCAACTAACCCACTTATGGGATAAACAATTTATTACAAAATGAGAATGATCAGGTTCAAATAAATCTATCAATAATAATGCAATTAACGCTTTCCTCACATTTGGTTCTCATGTGGCATCACCATGACATTTCTTGGCAAAATATATCAATCTAGTCTTTGATGTCCCGCCTTAACTCCTTGATACGTGTAGCATTTGCTAATCTCTCCCACCATTTCTTTCTTCATATCTGGACACCAATAATTTTCCTCTAAATCTCTATACATATTGGTACTCCATGGATGGATTGAATATCTTGAGTTGCGAGCTTCTTGTAAAAATTTCATTCTTCAATTCTGTCACTGGTGGAATACCCAAATTCTGAAATAAAATCTGGGAATGCCTTCATCCTTTTGAGTATATATATTATTTATTATTT
Organism: Apium graveolens; assembly: GCF_009905375.1. Taxonomy (NCBI): domain Eukaryota; kingdom Viridiplantae; phylum Streptophyta; class Magnoliopsida; order Apiales; family Apiaceae; genus Apium; species Apium graveolens. Next base: position 154,895,113 of record NC_133650.1, read on the forward strand.
TTTTTCTAACGATAATATCTTGATCTATTATTTCCCCTTGACGTTTCTTTACCTTCTCTAGCAATTCTGGCTGAAAAGTCATACTATACATCTTTGCATTGTTAGGTTTGCAAACTATGACTTCCAATTTCAACTTTTGAAATTCCTTGTATAATTCTTCTGACACTGTCAACACGTTCGGTCTTTCCTTTCTGATTAATGCATCTGTTACTACGTTTACTTTTCCTGGCATCTTATGAAGTTTCTTTATCACCCTTTTGATTCCACTTCCTTTTCTATCTCCATTCTTTATTCTCATAGCTTATTCAAAACCGAACTCTTAACATTAAAACTCATTTTGTTGTCATATCAAATTAGATATTAATACGAACTTTGATGCTCACAACATCCCATTCTAAAGTAAACATCAATCATCTGTATTAATATCACTTTTGATATTTAACAACTATCTAAGTATCAATATCAATCGAAAACTGAATTAAACTGTATCTCACACTTTATTCAAAACAGAAGTACTTGACAAATCATTTATTGTATGATTATCACAACAATTTAGAAACAAAACGTCCTTTGATAAAACTTTGTTGTAGATGATAACATCTCCTTGACTGTCTACTGAAATCCATATTAGTGTAGTTATTAATCTCTGCTTTATTCCATCTCCCTTCTTCCTTTCTTCTCGTTGGTTCATCTTAAATCTTTAGCTCTTCAAAACATTATTCTCACTTGTCCATACAAATTACTTTTTTGTTGTCTATTACAAAGGCATATTCATCCAAGTAAAGCCTCATACACTTGCAGCAACTGCTGAATTCTACTGGTGTTCATCCCTTTTCCAAATTCCTTATTGCTTTGATTACAAATTTGAAAGTCACATCAAAATCTGACTTAATCTAATTGGAATTGATTTTCATCTAACTGACCATTAATTGGTAAAATTAGCCAATTAACTCACTTAATTGATCAATTGCACAAAGTGATGACTAGCTAAATGAAATCAAAGACCAATTATATATAGTCGGATTAGATGTAACAACCTCTTTCGAGAACCAAGATCACAATTATTTGGAGTATCAACATGAATATCTATAACACACGGAAGTATAATTTCCATTTTTTAAGAGTATGGTATTTTCCGAAAAATTTGGGTAGCATCTCCTTTATATTATTGACTACCAGTCGGACTCAAGCCGACACCAATAATCAATAAAATAACCAATAATCAACCCTCAATTATACCAACCCACTTTCACATTTTAAACTCACTATTTCGCTACCTCATGTAATAATCAGTACTACCCATGTCTCTAATTCAACTTAAGATTATAGCGAACAATTCTTATTATACCATACCTTTTTCTCATATTTTTTGATTATATCAGAATATCACTACTTAGTACAATTACAAATTATTCTAAAATTCTTCTAGCTCATGTCTCAATTCTAGCTCTCTACTTAACAATTCGTTCATCCTTGGCAATATACACTTGTTCTTATTAATTAACGTGTTCAACCTTTGATGACCAACACCTGGTCTCAACCAACACTCTTAAAATCTTGCGAATGAGTTCATTTGGTTTTAAAGCTTCACATTTTAAAAATTGTTGCAGTCAAACCACCATACCTTCATCTCCCCTTATGTTTTTCCATACTGAACCTTCTTTGTTGGCCCAGTTATAAGCATCAATTTTACCATAACTCATTTACTTGAGTGGAAAAGCCCAACCATCCCTTGATGAACACACTTAAAGTTTATTCATATCTAGCATTTCTTCGATCTTGAATCTTCATGACAAATATCTCCCACATGATTGAGGTATGCTTCATTTTTACAATGTTTTAATCGATTATCTGGTTATTATTAAAAATTTCTTCATTCACCTTCATTATCCAACCGATCATTTGCCTCATCTGATATATGCAGCTTTACTTTCTTATTTCTCTAGTCAATTTACCTCATACGGTTTGCTAATTACTCCAATTCACGCCAAAATTTTAAACTTGTAATGTATCATGTATACAGATTTCCGCCTTTGATTTGATGTTCTCACAACTATCCCGTTATCGGCATAATGATTCTTCTCTACACATAAACGTCCACCATCCATCGGCTTGCAATTGTCCACACTTATTACGTAATTTTATCTGCTGCTCCTTTTTAAAATATTCAAAGGGTAGACCTTACACAAGAAGGAATTTATGTATATGATTCTGATTGGAAACTTTCTGTAAGGGATAAGAGTACAAGGGAACAATCGGAAGAATTCATGAATAAACAAATCAGGATTGAAGATGAAAGAATGAATAATGATTTGGATATGAGTGAGATAACCATTTTTGTACTCAAGATGGCCAGTCTTTCATATTATATGGTATACAGCACATGATTAGGTGGCGTCCCACCAGACTCTTTATCATTTCGACAAAGCGTCACACCATAACGCTGTTTGTCTCAATCAGAAGATAAGACTTGAGAGAAAAAGGATTTTGAAAGGAATACAACAATTTTCTTATCACCTCATAGAGCTGATTATGAACGAGGTTTATACTTTATTCAAGATTCATAAGAACGAATGGGATTATAGGAAAGAATGATAGCATTGGTCGCCATCCATATTTCATCTATTCACAGCTTTAATGCTGATTCGATCAATATATTCCAATCTGAGTCATATATTAACTTTAGAAAGTTCTCTGAATTGCTTTCTTAAATCGATCATTAAAATAAATTCCTATGTACTAAGTCTTGTATCTTTCGCGCTACGCTTCCATGTTTATAATTCGACTTTATTTGCAGTCTTACGAGATTTACACTCATAATTTCAAATTTCGCTTATGTTGCTGATCGTTCAACTTGTCGCCTCTTTTGCTAGTAATGTTCTTCCTTTAGAAAGTCTAGAGATTTCCTTAATCTTCTTTGCTCGTACTCAGCTTCTCGTAAATCAACATATTCCTCGTACTCTAATCGCCTCAAAAATTGGATGAACAGTTTCTCCGTAATAGCGTTTCCACTTGGCCTTCTAAACGAACCATACTAATTTCTAAAACAATCATTCGTCTGTATAATATGAATCTTATAACAAATAAGAAACTCAAGTAGTAGTTTGACAACCAAGTTTTCAAAACTTGTTTTGTTCCAAGGAAGTTTTAGAAAATTTTGTGAAGGAAATCTCTTTTGAAAACTGTTTAAAATTTTGAAAATCATGCACCTGGTCGTCGTTATTAGATGAGTTGGTTGTTGTCCTTCTTAGCAGTCACAAGGAATTTGACTAGTAAAACAGTCAGATAAGAACCCATTCATTTCCATACATCCTCTACCCATTATTGGGTCCGTTTTTCCATTATTGGTCAACACAACTCCAGTTACCGCTCCATATTATCTTATTTGTAACTTCATTTCTAGTTTCCCATACTGGTAACATTTTCATCATCATCTCTTACGATTACTAAGTATAACAAATCTCTCCAGTAATCATAAGATCTATTATATAACACAAGGTCGATTTATATCACATTACTTCTATACGCATCATGTTTGGTCACATCATCATCATCTACTTCCAAGAAAATTCTCGATTTCCAATCTTTTCAAACTTCTTTAAAATCCATCTAGCTTACTCCACAAGATAATCATAGGTGGCATACTTACTAGTAACTCTATATAACCTTGTAGCAGCTATTCTACGGAACACACAAATCTTCTCTCTAGGTTTCTTCTCACTATTCTTAATACCTCGTGTACTCACCATAAGTTGTATCTTTCGAATCCATCCTCATAGGTGCTATTATTTCATAAGACGGGTTTTAAACTGATAATATAGAACAAGGCATAGAATAGACAAAAAGATGCGCGCACAACTGAATATCCGGTAGAACCAGAATCAGCGTGTGGGGGATTCCCGAATAGGTAGCCTCACATCAGGGGATGAGATAATAGTTTGAAAAGGTGCAACCGTCGCAGCTGGACATGATATGTCTAACACCGATGGAAGAGCAGGATGCGAATCAGATGAGGGTCCTCCGCCTGAGTGCTCCGAATGATCAGACGATCCCGGGATAAAAGAATCTTCCATAACCGCTATTTGGAAATCGCGTCGCTAGATAATAATCTCGAATCTCATCACGGATCGGCTAAAACCTACTATTTGGTCGCATTCAACCTCTCAACATTCTATCTTTTTATTTCCAATCCTAATCCTAACCCTCTATCCATTCCCGACAATCTAGGCTTGTTTCAGTGACATTAAACCTGTGGCTCTGATGCCAAACTGTAACGCCCTCCAAACCCGGGTCAGAAGTTTGGGGCTCACAACACACACATACAATATATAAACCTGTTTATAAAATATTATATGCATTGACCCTTCTTTACACAACTACGGATCGCAACAGGTTAAAGTATGAAAACAAGCCACAACCTTAACTTTTATTACATCGCACCAAATCCCAACTAGTTCAACTTACAATTGCTAATGATATCGTTGTTACAATCTTGCATAACTCACCTGCACTATAAAGCTCCTGCTAGCTCAATCCAATTTAACCGGAAACCCTAGCTCGCACACTGGACAGGGAATCCTCGTTATCAACACTTTCTTCTTCCACTGTTGAAAACATAAATTTTTTTGTAAGAGTGAGCTTACTAGCTCAGCAAGTAATAATAGCAGCAATTGAGGTTAAACAATCACCAATTGAAATGATTAAGAAGAATCAAGTTTCTAAATAAGCAATGATTAGAATTGGATATTCACTTTTTATTTTAGAAACCAAGGTTAGGCTGCTGATCAGTCATGCACTAACCCCGAGCAAGGCTCCCAGCTTTGCTCTATATACAGGATCCAAGGCACACATTGGCCTACTATGACCACGAATCTGGTCCGACCACAAATCTGGTCCATATTTATAAAATCATCCAATTCTAAAAGAATTCAAAATGATAACCAATGTAAATCAATAAGCTGAATCATAAATAACATTTATCTTGAAGCAAAAGGGTGATTCACAATACCATGAAGGTATAACAAGGAATTCAAAAGATTGGCTTTCAATCAAGGAAATAATCAGAAAGTAGAAGACCAAAGGTTCAAGGGTTCCAAGGACTGGTCTTCTGTTAAACAAGGAATAAGGGTTGGTATGTCAAGCAATTCAATATCAGAAATCAGTATGTGGTAGATATGTATTTGTGGAGTAGTATCGTATGTGTCTGGCTCGTATCTGGGAATTCAACAATCAATGGTTTATGAAGAATAAGGCTTATGGCTCAAGATCAATAAGAATTTGGGCTCAAGGTTGAATAGTTTAAAGCGCTTGCAATATAAAACATGAGTTATTTCAAATAATAGCAACATGTTATGAGAAAGTTCGAAAATATTTGCAATATATCTTGAAGAAAGTTTAGAAGTACTTGCCTTATCATCGACGATTTCCACTTTACTTGTACTCATCTAAGAGTTTTACTCATCAACCAATTTCCTTCTCTTTCTATACCTTGCTTCTATTTATCAATCACTTGCCTTCTTTTTCTACGCTTCGATTCTATTTATGGATCACTAGTTTCCTATTCTATGCCTTCCTGACTCTGCTAGGCATCACAAGTATCTATCAATTATTCATACTCATATTATTCTAATCTTCATATAGACGTCATAAACTTTTATCTACCCTTCGTTCCACCCAAATCCGATTTACAGATTGAAAGTTATGACTAAAACAGTCAAACCACAACCACATAGGCATATAACGCATCAATCAGTGAGCACGTAGCACATAACACGTAAGATATTTGATCAAAATAATTTTTCAAAGAAGATTCAGGGTAAAATAATCTTCCAGTTATTTAATGGGAATTTTTGAACATTTTTCGGAATTTAAATGGGACTCAGAATCATTTATAATTAATAATAGGGTTCGAGTACCCGAATCTGGCTTTAAAATAATTTTATAATAATTATCGAGCCTTGAAAATAATTTAAAATAATATTTTAAAGCTCGAACTATTTTTCAGAATTTTTAATTCAAAAATAAATAATTAAATCTAATTATTAAATCAATTAAATTAATTAATAATTAATTAAAATTAATTAATAATTAATTCCCCGACGAACTCTCCATTAACGCCGGCGAGTTCAAAGGTTTTCCGACCATCTGATTCCGGTGTCGAAACTCAAATTTCTTTACATGGTTCGATTGCCTATAACACGATCTAACTGTTGGTACTCATCAAACATATCCGGAATCAACTATTGTAAAAATCCCAAATTTCGATTGAATTTATTCATGAATATAAACCCTAATTTCAAGTGTTCAGAATCAAACATCAATTTCGATATGTTATTGAACTCGGTTTTTGACATATAATATACCAAATTGATCAAGAGAAAATTATCTACATGATTATGCCATCAAATCACACAAACAACATCAAGAACAAATTTTAATAATTTAATCCATAAATAATTTGAATTAAAATAATTAAATCAGAAAAATACCTTGATTTCTGCATAAAAATGGATGATTGATTATGAAAGTAGTTTTCGAGAGCTTCGTTTTGATATTTTGCACACCCGAATCGGAGTTCGATAACACCTTCGTTCGTACGTTTGATTCTCAAGAATGTGATAATAATTCGACATTTTCTCTGTATTTTACGGGGTTTTACTGACTGATTGTGATTATATGAATAAAATGAAATGATGAAAGGGCTATATATATTTTTGGAATATTGGTTCGTTTTGGATCGTTAAATTAGTTGCTTAGCCGCTAAGTAACTGCAAAAACGATCTGATTTGATACCCGTATTGGATAATTATCCAGACCGGGCTTTTTATAAAACACTTTATACAAAAATAATGTAATAATATCATGTCTTTCGAGAATACGGGTTTTGTTGATTCACCGAAATAATTATCGTATCAGAAATCTTGCGCCGGGCCACGCACGGGTCAAACCGTAATCCAGATTGAAAAAGTCAAAACACGAAAAATGTCCGAAATTACCAGATTAGGTTAGGAAGGAGTTTTCGGAAGAGTTTCGGGTTGTAAAAACGTAAAAACGGTTGAAGTCGGACGATTCCCGGCTTTATAAAATAATTTTATAATTATTCAAAAAATAATTAATTAATTCATAAACCAATATAAAATCATATAATAATCCAAAAATTACCTGAAAAATACCGTAATTATCTATATTTTATTCTGGTCATAATAAAATCAACATACTTATACTTTATCACATATAAGCATCCAAATATCCACACCAATCGTCAGATAATTCACCAAAAATCACATAATAATCATATAAATATTATTTATTGATAAAAATAATTACACGCGATATCCCGGATATTACAATTAGTGTCCTCTGATTTTCAATGTGGTGTTGTGTCTGACTAGTTGATCCTTCTATTGCTCCCCCTAAGCTGTTGCTGGGATTTCCTGAAAATCCTTACCCTTGCTGAATGGCTTCATTGAAGAAATGAGTTTTGTTATACACTGCCATTCCACTGCTTGGATATGAATCATCAATACCATTAATTTCTCCTTTAACGGCTTGGAGCATGGAGTTGTTGAATTGTGCACTTAGACTGTCTATCACCTTCTGTTGATCAACCATAAATGCCCTGTAGGTTATAGACTCCGCTGAGAAGCCATGAAGAATATCCTCACAAGTCTTATCTGCAAAAGCCAAGATCTTCAAACAACTAAAAATATTTAATTGTTTGCTTCTATAGAACATTCTCTCCAAACACCTTCAGGTTATCCAGTGTTTGCTTCTATAGGCCATTAACTCATTTGTGGTCTTCATGTATACATCATGATCAAAGCTTGATCTTACTTGTAGCAAACTGTATTGACTGCTCCAGCCCTTTGGTATTTAGAAGGTCTTGATTAGATTGATATTTCCCTTGTAGCTTTAATTAAGTTCCGCTTCTTCCTTTGTACCACTCCATTATGAAACGGAGCTCCTAGTGCTGAATATGCCTCAAATATTCTTGATGTTACATATATTAATTAGAACTACTTCTTGAATTCAGTCCCATTATCTGACCACAAGATCATTTCTTATACAGTTTCTTCCACCTAGATCTTATGATACAATTAATCACCATATGTGATATCCTGTCTTGAGAATGCACGAACAACAACTTTGTTAAATAAGAGTAGCCATCAATCATCACTAAGGTATATCTTTACTTTGATGTGATGTTGTCTTTGACTTCTCTTCCTCACATGCCTCACATTTATCGTCTTCTAAATTCCAGATGAGGCAGTCCTCTCACTAAACCCTTTTCGTAAAAAGAGTTCCTTGAATTAATGTTCAATGGTGAGAGCTTCTAATGTCATAGCTAAACTTTTGTCAGATGAACCTTTACAGTAAAACCGTTGACTTCACCTTTTCTGAGATTCCAGTCTAGCCACAAGCATTTCCTTTCCTTACTCTAACAAGAGCAAGCTTCTCAACCTTCCTGCTTCAGATGAGACACTAATCCTTCTTTGAATTGACATTTGTCCTTTGATGCAGAATTGTCTGATATGAGGATTTGTGTCTTGATTTTCTAGCAAGAAAGATGCTTCAATTGTTATCAATGACTCCAATAATTAGTTGTTATCAGTGATAGAAATTGTTGAGTCGATGATGACATCCCTTTTCTGTATAGCTTGTCCCGTAGCGAAAATCTTTGCTGTCATCTCCAAAGATTATTGACGGAATAGCTTTTGTCAATCACATTTGATTATGAGGCTCTTTCTTTGATCATATACCTTGAGTATCAATTACCAAGAATACATATGGATCAATTAACCTGTTATGTCCTGTACTCACAAATGGATTAGCAGTTCTTGGTACCCAACTTATCAGTTTGGGTCCAGATGGATTAGAGATATTATTAAAATCAGAGCTAACAACAGCTACAACCTTATCATGCTGATTCTTATCTTTGACTGATCATTTTCTCCATTTTGATACTCTTGACAAAATTGTCTCTAGGATAGAAGAAAAATGATTCCAACCTTACATAAGGAGGACTAGCAGTCTTTGCCCTATTGTAATCCTAAATATGTTTCTTCTATAATTAATGCAAGTACTAAGAGATGCATTCATGGCATAAAAATAAGCAAGCACTGTATTAAGAATACATGGCATTCATTGAGAAACATTACACATAAGAATTAAGTAATATAGGCCTGATATGGAAATCACCTCTTGTCAGAACTGTAACCATCAAATCTTGTTTCTGTTCAAATCTTAGTCTTGAAATCACCTCTTGAACTCAATCTGTAAAAGTCTCTGCTTCGGAATAGATAGGCTTGATCCTTGGATATAGCTTCTGTATTCTATCTGAATCCAATGTGACCAAAATTCCCTGACATGTGAAACACTGCCCTGACGTCCAGTCCCTCAAGTACTTCTACCTGAGCTTCTTCTGATTCAGCTATCAGTAACTCTTACATTCCGTCCTGAGGTTCCAACTATACTACCTGTGACTGAGATGTTTGTTTGTCCCCACTATTCTCTCTGACCTCCACAATTCGTACCTGTAAGATCTCATTGATTCCCGGATAAATATAGCATTGGTACAAACCATTGTGTGACTGTACAATCTGGAATCATAGAGTTGTCTTACAATCTCCGAGAAAAGTTGTACCCGTAGAAATTTCATTCATTTTCTGCGTCTGAAAACCCAGTGGTATCCTATGGAGTAAGCCTTTGAGGAAGTTCCATAATTTTCATCTGTAGGTCTTAAAATCAGTTCCATTGGAGTAAGAAAACCATTATCTTTAATTTCCGTATTCGGGAATTTTCCGTCTGAATAGCACATGGTCTTCGTTTTCTTCGAAAGATTAATATCATCTTTAATGCCCGGAGGAATCTTGAGTCCACCAATACTTTGAGTACCCTTAATTTAAAATTTAAGAGAAATTTAAATTTTCAATATTTGTAATTTTCTTAGAAAATAAATTAATCAAAAATAAATATTTAGGTAAAATCTAATTATCAAGAATTTCAAAATTTCTTAAAAATTAAATAAAATATAAATTATTATTAAAGAAAAATTTAAATTCAAGAATTTTAAATTTTAGGGAAAAATAAATAAATCAGGATAAAAATTATGGCTAAGTCCAAATTATTTAAAATTCAAAAATCTCAAGTGTTAATTTTTGAAAATTAAAAAATCTGAAAATATGAGAACTTGACTGTTAGGGCTGACACATCGGATCTGATCTGTATATCGATCAACAAGCTATTGTAGGATTTTAACTATCACGGAAGCATGGTAAAACATTTTTTCTTGATATAAAATCCATATAATACGCATACAGATCATGATTTAAATCGAGGGATCGTTTCTAACCTTTAAAAGCGATCCAAGAATCACGAGCGGAGATCCCTAGCAGCTGCTGCTCAAGTGTGAAGCACTCCACCGGTATCCACCAAGAATTCGATGTAATGGAGGAGGAGGAGGTGGAGAGAATTAGGGTTTTTGTGAATTTTTAGGTTAAGGCAAAATAAGGGTTTATAATAGTATATTTATAGGCAAAATTTTCCCATTAAATATTATTATTATTATTAACCCTTTATTCTATTAACCTATTAATTAATAATCAAAACACCTTTTAATTATTAATCCTTTTTCTAAACACTTTAGAAATAATTCTCTCACTATATTTAATTTCCAAAATTAAATTCTTAATTAATAATATTAAGAACTTTTCTTAATTAATTTATAATTAACTAAGTCCCATTTAATCAATTATTAAATTTGTTAATTAATTATTTATTTCACAAATAAATAATTAGCAGCCATTATTAATTAATTCCTCCACCATTAAATCATTCTCTTTTATGGTTTGACCTTGTAGGTTCAATATTAAGCCGGTAGTAGAAATAAATAATAATAAAACTATTTTATCATTATTTATATAAATTCTCTAATTCATTAAATATGATTAATTAATTAATCATATTTTTTTTACATCGTGAGGGATACTTCTCAGCATATCGCGACTATCCGGATAATACGAATTCACTGCTTAGAATACCAAGAACCCATTCAGTGAGTAGTTACCGTACAATTAATTCCTTCTACCCTGCAATTTGACGATTAAATACAAGGCATGGAACCTGTGTCAAGCCTATCTTATTTAATCATTTGCTTTCCCAATCACTATGCTTAGTTCTATTTAATGTAAATTAGAAACTCCTTTCTAATTTCATTCACTCTGGCCAGAGATTCCTGAACTAGCATAAGTGGATCAGCATTGAACATTCTCTTCCTTCACTGGAAGGGGTAGATCCTTTATTGATCTTACACTATCTTCGTGTACAAATTCCTATACCCAGTAGAGCCCTTATAATTGTCCCTGGAGACTAAGAACTAAACCAATGCATAGTTTAGTGTACACAAGATGACTATGATGACCTCAAGTCTAAGGATACTTGTATAACTATCACTATGTGAACAACTACTGACACGTGAGTGAACTCCATCAGTTGTTCAGCTGTGTGAGTCATGTTCAGTGAACTTATTCTATAATAAGCACCTACATACTAGCTTTAGTGTCACCACACAAATGTCTGTGAGAACAGACAGCCTTCATAATGAAGCAAACATAGTATGTACCGATCTTTGCGGATTATTAATTACCAGTTAGTAATCCTATGACCAGGAACTATTTAAGTTTAGAGTTATCATCTTTTAGGTCTCATTATTATGATCTCATCAAAATCCATAAAAAGCTTTACTCTAAACTGTGGTATATCTTATTTAAACACTTAAAATAGATAGAGCCCGCAATAAAAAACAAAACAAGTCTTTTATTAATATCAATGAAATCAAAACATATTAGATAAAAGTTATTGCTAAATCCTCATACATGATTGTACTTAGGACACATCTCTTTCAATCTCCCACTTGTACTAAAGCCAATCACTCTGGTATCTGATATCCATCTTGTCTTTATGACGATCAAAGTGACTTTAGGAAAGTGGCTTTGTTAAAGGGTCTGCTATGTTGTTATGTGTGTCAACTCTCTCGACGTTGACATCTCCTCTTTCAAAAATCTCCCTAATCAGATGAAAGCTCCGCATGACATGTTTGGAATTTTTATGAGACCTAGGTTCCTTGGCTTGTGCTATTGCTGCGTTGTTATCACAATACAACACAATAGGCTCTTCAATGCTAGGAACAACTCCCAACTGAGAAACAAATTTCCTCATCCAAACGGCTTCTTTTGTAGCCTCACTTGCAGCTATATATTCTGCTTCCGCTGTGGAGTCAGCCGTTGTAGACTGTTTGGAACTCTTCCAACTAATCGCACCACCATTTAGAGTAAACATGTACCCTGACATGGATTTGCTATCACTTTCTGATTGAAAACTAGAGTTAGTATAACCCTCTCTTTTCAACTCAGATTCACACCAAAAACAAGAAAAATGTCCTTAGTCCTTCGCAAGTACTTAAGGATGTTCTTCACTGCTTTCCAGTGATCTTCGCCTGGATTGGACTGATATCTGCTCGTCACACTAATTGAATAAGCAACATCAGGCCTAGTACACAACATCGCGTACATGATAGATCCTATTTCTGAAGTATAAGTAATCTTACTCATACGCTCTCTTTCCTCAGGTGTCTTAGGAGACATTTTTCGGAAAGGGACACTCCATGGCTCATCGGTATGAGACCTCTTTTGGAGTTTTCCATGCTAAACCTTTTAAGCACTTTCTGGATCTATGTACCCTGGGTAAGACCTATCATTCTTCTAGATCTATCTCTATAGATCTTCATACCGAGAATGTAGGATGCTTCTCCTAAGTCCTTCATGGTGAAGTTCTTTGATAGCCATACTTTGACTGATTGCAGCATCGGTATATCATTTCCAATGAAAAGTATGTCATCCACATACAATATAAGAAATGTTACCGCGCTCCCACTAACCTTCTTGTAGACACATGGTTCATCTATATTTTTGATAAAACCAAAATCTTTGATTGTCTCATCAAAACGGATGTTCCATCTAAGACACACTAGGTGTTTTTTTACCTCGGAAAGAAAACCCTCTGGCTATGTCATATACACTTCCTCCTCAAGTTCCCCATTGAGGAAGGCCATTTTCACGTCCATTTGCCAGACCTCATATTCGTAGTAAGCAGCAATCGCAAGCAAAATCCGAATTGATTTTAACAGGGCTACAGGCAAAAAAGTTTCATCAAAGTCAATCCCTTACCTTTGTTTGAATCCTTTTGCCACGAGCCTGGCCTTATAGGTCTCCACCTGGCCATCTGCTCCAATCTTTCTTTTGTATACCCATTTGCACCCAATAGGCTTAACACCTTCAGGCGCCTCAACCAGAGTCCATACTTGGATGGTATACATAGATTCCATTTCGGATTTCATGGCACTATACCATTTCTCTGATTCAACACTACTCATAGCCTCATTATAGGTCACAGGATCGTCATCATCAATGATTGACAACTCATTGTCATTCTCAATGACAAAGCTATAATACCTCTCAGGTTGGCGAGACACTCTCCCTGTCCTACGAATGGCCTGTTCCACAGAAGGTTTTTCAGTCTGAACAGGTGTTTCCACTTGATCCGTAGTAGTTTGTGCTTCTTGAACTTCATCAAGTTCAATTTTGCTCCCACTGTTTCCTTCAAGGATAAACTTTTTTCCAAGAAGGTAGCATGTCTGGAGACAAACACCCGATGATCGGTGTAAAAGTAATACCCCAAAGTCTCTTTAGGATATCCCACAAAATTACATTTTACGGATCGAGATTCCAGCTTATCTGGGTCAACTTTCTTGACATAAGCTGGACATCCCAAAATCTTAAAGTGTTTAAGACTCGGTTTCCTTTCTTTTCATATCTTATATGGAGTTTGAGGAACAGATTTGGAAGGCACCTTATTCAGTAAATATGCTGAGGTTTCCAATGCATTACCCCATAGGAATACTGGAAGATTCGCATAACTCATCATGGACCGAACCATGTCTAACAAAGTTCGATTTCTCCTTTCAGATACCCCATTCAACTGTGGAGTATATGGAGGAGTCCACTGGGAGACTATACCATTTTCTTTGAGATAATCTAGAAACTCTCCATTCAAGTATTCACCACCTCGATCTGATCGAAGAGTTATAATACTTTATTTGGTTTGTTTCTCCACTTCATACTTATATTCTTTGAACTTTTCAAAGGCTTCAGACTTGTGTTTCATCAAATACATATATCCGAATCTAGATCGATCATCTATGAAAGTAATGAAGTATGAAAATCCACCCATGGCTTGCGTAGACATTGGTCCACATACATCTGTGTGTACCAATCCTAGCAAATCTGCAGCCCTCTCTCCATGTCCACTAAATAGAGATTTGGTCATTTTACCCAATAGACAAGACTCGCATGTAGGATATGATTTAAAATCAAAGGGGTCAAGTAACCCTTCCTTATGCAATGTCCGCAGTCTATTTTCACTAATATGACCAAGTCTGCAGTGCCACAAGAAAGTGAGATTTTCATCATCCCTTTTTCTTTTATTAGTTTGTTCAATCTGAAGTAAATTATGCTCTACGTCACATACATACAGACCATTATTTAAAGTACCACGTCCATAAAGAACATTATCTCTAAGAATAGAATGTTCATTATTCTTAATAATAAATGAAAAACCATCCAAATCCAACATAGGAATAGAAACAATATTCCTCACAATAGAGGGAACGTAATAACAATTATTCAAAATAATAGTCTTGCCCGTAGGCATATGTAAACTAAATGATCCTACAGATATGGCGGTAACCCTTGCTCCATTGCCCATACGTAGAATCACCTCATCTTTTTCAGGAGTCCTACTTCCCTTTAGTCCTTGCAACGAATTGCAAATATGAGAACCACAGTCGGTATCTAATACCCAAGTAGAAACTTGACTTAGTGACATATTAACTTCGATCATGAACATACCTGAATCAGAAGCGGTAGTCTCACTACCCTTCTTCTTCAATTCTGCAAGGTAAACCTTACAGTTCCTCTTCCAGTGCCCCACCTTGTTCCAGTGAAAGCAAACAGCTTTGCTCTTGGGGTCTTCAGCTTTTGGTGGAACCGGCTTTTTCTCACCTACTTTCTTCTTCTTGGAAGGGTTCTTCTTCCTTTTCTTAGGATTGGAACCTTCACCAATTAAAAGAACAGAACTCTTCTCAGGGGGAAAATTTGATTCCGCAGTCTTCAACATGTTGTGGAGTTCAGGCAGACTGACATCCAGCTTATTCATGTGAAAGTTCACAACAAACTGCAAGAACGAACTCGGAAGTGATTGCAAGACCAATTCTTGGCTCAGCTCCCCATCCATGGCAAAACCAAGTTGTCCAAGACGTTCAATCAAATTGATCATCTTAAGTACATGGTCATTCACAGATGATCCCTCAGACATCCTACAACTGAATAGTTCCTTCGATATCTCATATCGAGCTGTCCTCCCTGCCACATCATACAACTCTTGTAGATGCATAAGGATAGTGTGAGCATCCATATGCTCATGTTGCTTCTGTAGCTCAATGTTCATGGAAGCTAGCATGATGCATTGAGCAATATTTGCATCATCTATCCACTTACGATACACAACATGTTCATCATTATGTGCATCACTAGCAGGTTCAGTAGGCTTAGGTGAGTCAAGCACATATATTAGCTTCTCAACCCTGAGAACAATTCTCAAGTTTCGAAGCCAGTCAGCAAAATTAGGACCAGTCAACTTGTGATCATCTAGTATGCTCCGGAGTGTTAGTGCAGAAGACATAACGAATATAGTAAATCTGTAAATGATAAACACATAACAACACTTGACAAATATTCAATTTCATTTCAAAACACTATATGAATCGGGTCTTGATTCATAAGTGGCTTCCACTAGTTTATCTAATTTATACAACCCCTAAGTGAAAATTAAGCATTCATAATGCTAGTGGGAATAGGGATCCTACATTCCATCACACAACCTCGGCTGTGGCACGAAACGTCATGTGATGTTCAATAGGCAGACAACTCTTGTCAATTACATCTTATGTTATTCCCTAATATAACTTTAGCATCTTGAATAATTGAGTCACGGCTGTAGCACGATAAACTCAATATTCTAAGTCAAGTCTAACCCAACATTTTGTACAATTGAATCAGTCTCCAATGGCCCACGGCTGTAGCACGTAACGACCTTTAGATTCTAATTTAATGTACACATCTCTATGTAATAGACAAGTATTTCTTATTTCGAAATCAAAGCCCTCGGCTGTAGCATGAAACGACAATGATTTAAAATAAGAACCACTTTCTATCATGTTGGAAGGCTATGACCGACACAAGCCCGTTGTGTCATTGGCCAATTACTACTTGATATTATATAATTTTAGAGGGATTATATTATGTTATAATCATAATCATATTATAAAGAGATTCTTCCTTCTAAATTAAATATTTCAAATCAATAATCGATAATCAGATGATTCCCAGATCGGGTGGAGCATTGTCAAGAGGCGTCACTTAATAACCCTTTCTTACAGATAGAAATCTGTTGTTGACAGAATCATCCTTTCTCTCAATATTGAAAATTCATATTTAATTACGTGTTTCATAAACACAAGAATCTCATGATTGTATTCATAATATTATTGTTAAGGCAAAAAATGATTCCTATTCTAGATTTTCTAGAGCACGCCTTATATTGATTTAAGTTCACCTAAATCTATCAGCGCATGGTAAACATAGGCATATATCTCATATACAAAAATAAATAAACAAGCAAGCAAGCAAGCAATTATCATGTCACACATTGATATAATGATGTATGAATTTATTATAGCATTTAAAAGCAATTAAAACTATTAAAACATGCTTTAAAACACTTTCGGGAATATAAACAGTTCAAAACTTTTATATAAAAAATATTTGACCACTCCATTAGATCCGTCTCGGAAAACGAATCCAAAGATATATTGCACGCCCAAAACGGAGTTACGAAACTCCCAGAAAATCAAATTTAATGTGGACAGTCAGGATGTAACGTATTACAGGAATGCATTACAAGGGTTGTAACGCATTCCGGTAATGCGTTACAACATATTTGAGCCTTTAATGCGTGTAACGCAATCCGTAACTGCGCGACACAGTGTAACGCATTCACGGAATGCGCAACTCCCCTTCCCAGCAACTGCGCTTCATGCGCTAAGCACCGCAGATCGTTAAAAAAAAAAATTTGTTTGAGAAGCCGCCGTCGCCGTACTTTGCACCGAACTCCGTGCAACCAACAATCTCAGTACAGCAGAACTATTCTTTAATTTACAGCAGGTGAGTAATATACATATATACTAACAGATTAAATATATATGTATATAATTATGAATTTAATTAAAACAACTTCAAAAAATCAAAATAATTAATCCATTCATCATAAAATTATGAAAAAAATATCCAGACGATCTACAACACTTGTAGAACCCAGATCTATAGTCAAAATAATTATGAGAAACAATTTCTAATTAGTCATAATTAATCCATGATATAACTTGCAAAAATCATAATTAATTCATACAAGCACATAAAATTCTGAAATTTTTATCACAGGTCTATATGTATAAAACCTATGCTCTGATACCATTGTAGGATTTTAACAATCACGGAAGCATGGAAAACAATTTTTCTTGATATAAAATCCATATAATACACATACAGATCATGATTTAAATCGAGGGATCGTTTCTAACCTTTAAAAGCGATCCAAGAACCACGAGCGGAGATCCCTAGCAGCTGCTCCTCAAGTGTGAAGCACTTCACCGGTATCCACCAAGAAATCGATGTAATGGAGGAGGAGGAGGTGGAGAGAATTAGAGTTTTTGTGAATTTTTAGGTTAAGGCAAAATAAGGGTTTATAATAGTATATTTATAGGGAAAATTTTCCCATAAAATATTATTATTATTAACCCTTTATTTTATTAACCTATTAATTAATAATCAAAACACCTTTTAATTATTAATCCTTTTTCTAAATACTTTAGAAATAATTCTCTCACTATATTAAGCACCTACATACTAGCTTTAGTGTCACCACACAAATGTCTATGAGAACAGATAACCTTCATAATAAAGCAAGCATAGTATGTACTGATCTTTATAGATTATTAATTACCAGTTAGTAATCCTATGACCAGGAACTATTTAAGTTTAGAGTTATAATCTTTTAGGTCTCATTTGTTACGACCGGCATTTTATGTAATATTATTTGTGAATAATATTAAGTTCAATGCTTGTACGTTTGTGTGAGTGAAAATTTCTGCATTATAAATTTGCTTTGGGTAGTATATGATTTTTCAAAGCAAGAATTTATTTAATTTCTTTATTTTTGATTTATAAGGAATATTCTAAGCTTTGGAAAAATTTTCTTTTAAAAGACATTTTGTACACAAATTGTGAAAATGATTTTATAAAGTCTCTAAAAATACAAGTTAATTTATGGTAGAAATTTTATAATTTTTGAACTTGTATTTTATTTTATAAAAATAAATCATTATAAATTTTAGTTGTCATAATTATTAAATTACATGAATAACCTTGCATGCAAACTCTCTTCTATTTAACCAAAGGGCAAAGAAGACATTCTCCACCCCACTAACTCACATTTTGCTAGCCAAATTACCTCCTTGACCTTGCATGCAAATTTGCCTAACTTTAGCTAGAGGGTTACTCTTGTCATTTCCTAAATCCACTCACATTTAGCCTAGTCAAAAACATAAAAACAAAACTAAAGTGATGATCACTCCATTTTCACTCCACCCTTCCCTTTTCTCCTCCCTCCCTCTCGGCTCAACCCTCCCTCTCGGCCATCCCATAGCCGAGGCCCTCCATCCCCTTCATTTCTTCATTCTTTCACCCAAACAATCATCTTATATTCAAGTAATTTTACTCCCTATATGTTATTCTTATATATTTCAAAAGTTTAGAATGAAAAACCTATGTTTTGACCTTGCATGGTGATGTTTTTGTTAAACTCAAAGTGAACCTCCTTGATTCTTGTGAATCTAAGGCTTTCACCATGAGTTATAGTATCATAGGGTCAAGAATGGCTAGACATAAGAGTGTTACACTTATGCGAATGCTGTTTTTACCCTAATCCATTCGGCCATGACTTGATAGGAGCCGAATGGATGGTGTTTTGTTGCCTTGTTAACATTTTTGTGTATTTTGTGATGATAACATGAATGTTGTAGTAAAATCTTGATAAAATCCTTTTGCATGCTAGTTGATCATTTAGTTGTAATCCATGTTAGGCTTGCATGTTGAATTATGATAAAAATTTATTTGGAAATCATGTTGATTTGGCTTGAAAGATCCGAAAGCATGCATGCATGCAAATCACTTTTGATTTTTTTTTTGGAAGTTTTGATCATTTAGATTCATGGTTGTTAGTGAGCCTTAATTTCAGTAGGAATAATGTATTAATATTGATTTATACTTCTTATTGCATGGTAATAATTCGTGGTTATCTTTTATAAAAAAAAAATAAATATATATATATCTTGTTGCTTCAAGAGCATAAAGGTTTGTGATTTGTAAAGAGTAGTCTCTTTTATTTTGCCATAGTTGCACCATAGGTAAGGATGATCTCACCAAGGGTATTTTGAGAAAAAGGGAGTTAGTTCAGTAGAATACCAAGTATAAGTCTTGGTTTAAGTATTTAGTTGTTGATAATTGGGTTTGTCAAGTCAAAACCTTGGAAAATGAGAGTTATAGTTTCTGCAGAAAAATCAGTTTAGTACCCTGAGGTTTAGAGTGAGTTTTGACCATGTCATTGATGTGCACTTTGAGGCCCAAGCCACCAGAAGTTAGTATGGGGAGTATATAATAGGTTTTAGGAGTTGGTTGGAGGTTTGCATGTCATTTGGTTAGGTGCACAAGTAGAATAACAAAATCTGTCCAGCAGGGGACAGTTTTGTTGCAACTTAGAAATAGGGAGATTTGGCCATGTCATGGGTAGGCCCTCATTAGGCCCAATTGGGCCTTAGTTAGAGGGTATGTCAGAGAAGTTTTTCCAACCATAGTTCATAGGATATGAGCTAGAACCATGTGTCACAAGTTAATTCAAGTCAGGGCATTTTCTGCCCAGAAAAACAGGGGTACCTTGGACTTTTAGCTTAGGCCCAAGAAGGCCCAAGCCAGGCCTTTGAGCCACATCAAGCTTGTGAGATGCCCTTAGGTCAGGAGAGTCTTGTGTAAAAATTTTGAAGAAAAACTTGTAGTTTAAGAGTGTCTAATGCACTCAAGAAACCTTAGTTACCATTCTGAAATTTGCACCAGTGAGCACTTTCACTTATCACATAGTTTTAGGACACTTAGAAGTGAGTATTAGGTCGACCACCATAGTTGTAAGATAGTATAAGGTCAGTAGAACAAAAGGCACAAGTGAGGGTCAATAGGTTTTGGATAATTTAGGAAAGGCACATTGAGTTAGGAAGCCCAAATTCGAAGACTTCGTTTAGTTAGCGACCAAGTAACTTAAGTGGTGAGTCGAGATCATCCAAGCCTAGTGTGGCATTATGGTGTATATGATGTTATTTGGTATTAATATACGATATGTGATTATGCGGCTACGTGTGTACATTTGAAAATATAAATGGTGGATATGAATTAAGTGTGTATAGGCCTAAGTGCCATCCATGTTTAATTTCGGGTTGTAAATAGGTTAAGATGGAAAGAATATATTATAATGAGGATTATTATTATTTATGTAGGATCTCGAGACGAGGGAAAACTTGCCATAAAAGTCGAGTGAAGCTCCAGTTGTTGCTCCTACCAGTCAGACCAGACCAGTCTATCTCAAGGCAAGTGATTCAACTTGACCTTCGCATTTACTGTAAACAGTTCATATATATATCGATGCAATTATCCTGAGTCATTTTGATATATTTAAATCAAGAGTATCTTTTGTTTATCTTTGAGTTACATAGAGATGCCATGAACCCTCAAGTACGTATTGCAAGTAGTTCAAAAGTCTTTCATGATAGTTTAATGCCATGATAAAATAGAGATGTGTTATAATACCTTATTGATCCTTTTGATTATCATGCTATTGATCCCTGAGAAATCTTGATGTTGCACCCTGATGCTTTGATTCAACTCTTGAAATAACCTCGATAGAAACTTTATCTTGATACCTAAAATCCAATCTTTTCTTAAATTCATTCATGATTGTTTGATAACCCTATCCTTACCCTAAAGCTTGATACCCTGTTATATCTTGAGCTGATGATCACTTCCTTTATATTTTAGCACCTCTATCCTATTGGAACCAGTGATGCTTATCTTCTTGATGTTCTAATACCTATACCTTGTCTACAACCATTGCTTTAAGCCTAGTTTGGCATTACTCTTTCATATTATCCAATAGCCTTGCTTAATTTCCTTGTCAAAATTCTTGTTTATGGAAATCTCTCGATTACCCTAATATAGTAAAGTCTAGTGGATCATGGCCCTGAGATTTAGTGTCATATTTCCAGTGTTTCAAGTTGATCTATAATCCCCTGATAAAAAAAATGATTTCAGTCAAAAGAGATTTTGTCATAAATCGGCATCAGTTTTCAAAATGAATAAAAGGTGGATTTTTCAGTCCCAAAGGGGGACAAATGTTTTCTTGAATGGTGGATCTGGACTGAGACGCGAGTCCTTTCCACACTTATATTAGGCTTAAAAGTTGCCTAGGGATTCCCAATAATGTTTTAGAACCCAGCGAGGTTCGGGATTACTTCGCGGCTGATCACCGGCTGTAATCCGTAGCGTCATAAAATGATTTTGATTAAGAATGGTTTTAAAATTTGTTTTGATGCAAGCAAAATGATGCCAACTCACATAAGTTTTATCTCTCGATTATCATTGATTATGTCATTCCATTGTCATTCCTAAAGGTATATCTCGATTTATGCTTTGCGTTGTATTGTTAGCACTTGTTGAGCTTTTGGCTCACTTCTTGCTTTACCCTGATATTACAGCTAGCAGCCATGGTTAGATTCAAGCAGACTGCCCGTAAGACCTGTGATGCTGATGCTTATGTTCGAGCTCAGGTAGAATAAGTAATAATAGTTGTGTGAGGACTCGGTATTTGTAATCAGATGTAATAGTTGGTAGTGTTGGGCTGTTCCAAACCCTAAACTGTAAGATCTTGGATTTTGGTTGTGTAATACTCATTAAAATGATGTAATAGCTATAATTATTTTGCTATTTAAGTTGGGGGTGTGACAGGTTTTGGTATCAGAGCTACGGTTTAGAGTCCCTGGACAGCCCAAATAGGTTATAGGATTTGTGTGTAGGTTATAGATATTACGCGAGAGAGAAGGTAAAGTAAATTATTATTAATACTCCTCTTATTGGTTGTCAGCAAAGGGCGCATTCCTCGTCATCCTCTGGGTCGGACGACACTATTGCTTTCTCCGTGTATGCTGAGTTGAGGCGCGAGTTCGACATGTTTCAGGGCAAGTACGACCGACTGATAGACCGACTGAAGAACGTGTATCCGGACAGCCGAAACTACGAAGGGAAGCCCAAGGAGCAGATGATTGCGAGACTTGAGACCTTGGTTCGGTACGTCAACACTAAGCTTGAGGAGATGCCAGCACACCGGGACCGTACCAGCCAGTATGTCATTCAGATGGTGGCAGATGAGCTCCAGAGCATTGTGAAGACGCTTCGAGAGGAAAAGACTACCAAGCCCCGTTCAGATGGAGTGGAGCCTTAGTTCTTTCCATTTACCTTTCATGTTGTTGTACTATCAGACTCTATGGAATCCCCAGTTGATTCCGTCTTTCCTTTAAATAAGCCTGTTATTTCTAGAATCAGACTATGTCCCAATCCTATGTACTGTGACCTTTAAAATTTCAATAATTATGTGCTATTGTTCCATCTGCTCTCAACTGTTATTTTATGTTTTGTCATCATATCTGGAAACTTGACCCCATATGTAAACAAGAATGCCATGCGATACCCTCGAATCATTTTATCATTCATATTTGTTATAACACAACTCTTATTTCAGGATCATGCCTCCCAAAAAGAAGAATCCAACAACCACCTTCACCACAGACCCAAATATTCTTCGACTACTGGAAACCTTGCAACAGCAAACCAATGCTATAGCTCAACAACAACTAACTCTTCAACAACGAATTGAAAACCAAGATAACCGTGAGCCATATCAACCACCTGAACCACCAGTACCACCAAGACAAATTGTCACTTTCAAGGCTTTTCAGAGTGTGAATCCACCTGTATTTCATGATACCACTGATCCAGTGATAGCAAACACATGGATCAAGGAGATGGAAAGGGCTTTTGAGTTGGTACAGTTAGGAGACGATCAGAAGACGCTGTATGCCACTTACTTCTTGAAGGGAGAAGTCATTTATTGGTGGGAATCAGTAAAAGCTATGGAAGTCACTCAGCAGATTTCTTGGGAGAGATTTAAGAAGTTATTTCTGGACAAGTATTACCCTAAGTACATGCAGAATCAGATGGAGCTAAAATTTCTTGAGTTAAAACAAGGGAACATGACTGTACTGGAATATGAGAAGAAGTTCACTGAGTTGTCAAGGTTTGTGACAAAGTATACTAGCACTGAGGAAGAAAAAGCAAAGAAATTTCAGCAAGGATTGGAGCCTTGGATCAGAGATAGGGTGGCTATGTTTGAGCTTGAAACTTATGCGGGAGTAGTACAGAAAGCTGCTCTGATTGAGAATAATGGGATGCAGTCAAGGAAAGAGAGGGATAACAAGAAGAGGAAGGTTCCATTTTATGGAGAAAAGTCTGAAGCTGGAAGTTCGCAAGATCGGAATGTAAAGAGGATTGGTTTCCAGAAGGGCGGAAATTTTCAAAGGAAAGGAAATTTGGGCAAAAGGCAAGAATCAAAAGGGAACAATCAGGCAAGCCAAGGGCAAGTTGGAGAAAACAGGTTCCAGAGGCCAGAATGCAAGCACTGTGGAAGAAGGCACCCCGGAGTATGCAATAAGCTGAGTATGACCTGTTATAGGTGCAATCAGAAGGGACATTTGGCAAATGAGTGCAAGATGCCGAAGCCAGGAGTTACGTGCTACAAATGTGGGAAGACTGGACACATGGCTAGGGAGTGTAAGGCAACAGGACCAGTCAGAGCTCTGATGAACGTGGCAAGTACCAGTGCAAGCGTGCCAGCTGAGGTATTGGCATTACCTCCACCACCCGCACCAACCCCGCAAGCAACAGCAAGGACATTTGATCTAAAGATGAAAGATGCTGTTCAGAATTCTTAGGTGATAGCAGGTACACTTTTACTCAATAATGTCAAAGCCAAAGTATTGATTGATTCGGGAGCCACAAGATCTTTCATATCAGAATCTTTTGTTGATAAGATCCAATGTGATAAAACGGTTATGAGTGAGGTAGTAAATGTGGTAATTGCGAACCAAGAGAAGATTCCTGTGAATCAATTTTGTCCAAAATGTGAGATTGATATTTCGGGATATAAGTTCTCGGCCGACTTGATACTCTTCAAGCTGGGAGAGTTTGATATAATTTTAGGAATGGATTGGTTAGGAGAGAATAGCGCTCAGATAAATTGTAAGACCAAGAGAGTGTATTTAAAGACGAAGAGTGGAGAGAAGGTAGTATTTAAGGGACAGAGGCAAGAGCGACTATTTCTTACAATTATTCAGGCTAAGAAGTTACTTAGAAAAGGTTGTGAGTCGTTCCTAGCATATGTAGTGGATTCAGAGAGAGGCAGCCCCAGCATGGAAGATATTCCTGTAGTTAATGAGTTCCCCGATGTGTTTCCCGACGAACTACCAGGCTTACCACCAGATCGACAAATTGAGTTCGAGATCAACCTTGCTCCAGGCACGGAACCAGTTTCAAAGGCTCCGTATAGGATGGCACCAGCAGAAATGAAAGAGTTGGCGAGCCAGCTACAAGAATTATTGGATAAGGGAGTGATACGACCAAGTACGTCGCAATGGGGAGCACCTGTTCTCTTTGTGAAGAAGAAAGATGGGAGTATGCGTCTATGCATAGATTACCGGGAGTTGAATAAAGTAACGATCAAGAACCGCTACCCGCTACCAAGGATAGATGACCTTTTTGATCAGTTAAAGGAAGCAAAATGTTTTTCGAAGATTGACTTGAGATCGGGATACCATCAATTAAAGATCAAGGAAGAAGATATTCCCAAGACCGCATTTAGGACCAGATATGGGCATTATGAATTCCTAGTAATGCCGTTTGGATTGATCAACGCTCCGGCCGCATTCATGGATCTGATGAATCGAGTATTTAAGAAGTATTTGGATAAATTTGTCGTGGTATTTATTGATGACATCCTTATTTATTCTAAATCGGAAGAAGAACATATGCAGCACCTCTGGATAGCATTGGAGATACTCCGACAAGAGAAGTTGTATGCCAAGTTTACCAAATGTGAGTTTTGGTTAAAGGAAGTTTAATTTTTGGGGCATGTTATTGGAAATGATGGAATTAAAGTGGATCCGGCGAAGATTGAGGCAGTTATGAGTTGGGAGAGGCCAAGGACTCCTACGGAAGTGCGAAGTTTTCTAGGATTGGCCGGATACTATAGAAGATTCGTCAAGGATTTCTCGAAGATCGCCACACCATTGACCAAGTTAACCAGAAAGAATCAAAAGTTTGAATGGAGTGCAGAATGTGAAAATAGCTTTCAAGAGTTAAAACAGAAGTTGGTAACAGCTCCGGTGTTGGTACTTCCCGATGATCAAGGGAATTTTGTAATATTCAGCGACGCTTCACATAAGGGTTTGGGTTGTGTGTTGATGCAACACAGTAAGGTAATAGCATATGCGTCAAGACAGTTGAAGCCGCACGAGTTAAAGTATCCGACGCATGACTTGGAACTAGCCGCCATAGTGTTCGCACTCAAGATTTGGAGACACTATCTCTATGGAGAAAAGTGTGAAATCTACACGGATCACAAGAGTTTAAAGTACATTTTTACTCAGAAAGAGCTCAATATGAGGCAGAGGAGATGGCTGGAATTGATTAAGGACTATGACTGTTCGATAAATTACCATCCTGGAAAGGCGAACGTAGTGGCCGATGCGCTGAGTCGGAAGGAAAGATTGAATATAATGATAACATCAAAAGAGTTATCCGAAGAAATCAGAAAATTTGAATTGGAACTTTGTGCTTATGGGAAAGTCAAAGAAGTTTGTCATGCAATGACCTTTCAGCCAACACTACTGGAAAAGATAAAGAAGTATCAAGAGGAAGTAATGGAAAAAGAGAAAAATCAGTTATCTGGAGAAGAGATTAATACTAAAAGGGATGAGCAAGGAATACTAAGGTTTTCATCCAGAATATGGATTCCCCATGTATCTGAATTAAAGAATGAGATCCTCCATGAAGCCCACCATTCGAAATTTTCAATCCACCCGGGAAGCACCAAGATGTATCAAGACTTAAAGAAGAACTTTTGGTGGCCAAATATGAAAAGAGACGTGGCAGAATGGGTTGCGAAGTGCTATACCTGTCAGAAAGTAAAGGCAGAACATCAACGACCAAGCGGATTAATTCAGCCCCTGAAGATTCCAGAATGGAAATGGGAAAATATCGCTATGGACTTTATAGTAGGACTACCACGAACAAAGTCCGGACATGACGCAATATGGGTTATAATTGATCGTCTTACGAAGTCGGCGCATTTCCTTCCAATAAATGAGAAGTCGTCACTGGACAAGTTGGTTCATCTGTATGTGCACGAAATCGTATTAAGGCATGGAGTACCTGTATCAATAGTTTCAGACAGAGATCCCCGATTTAACTCAAGATTCTGGAAGCAATTCCAGGAATGTCTTGGCACGAAGTTGAATATGAGCACGGCGTATCACCCGCAGACTGATGGCCAGAGTGAAAGAACAATTCAAACAATTGAAGACATGTTGCGCAGTTGTGCAATCGATTTTGCTGGAAGTTGGGACGACCACCTGCCATTAATTGAATTTTCATATAACAACAGCTATCATTCCAGTATCGGCATGCCACCATATGAAGCTTTGTACGGGCGAAAATGTAGATCACCAACAAGTTGGGATGAAGTAGGAGAAGGAAGAATTCTCGGCTCAGAATTGGTACAACAGTTGCATGACTCAGTCAAGTTAATTCAGAAAAGGTTGCTTGCTGCTCAAGATAGACAGAGGAAGTATGCGGATCCAGCGCGTAAGGATGTTCAATTCCAAATTGGCGAAGCTGTGTTGCTAAAAGTGTCACCTAGGAAAGGGTTGATAAGATTTGGCAAGAAAGGAAAGTTAGCACCTAGATACGTAGGTCCTTTTGAGATTTTGAGTCAAGTAGGAAAGGTGGCCTACGAGTTGGCCTTACCACCTCAGTATCAGCATGTGCATAATGTGTTCCATGTGTCGTTCCTTAAGAAGTACAATCCTGACGCTAGCCATGTGATAGAATATGAACCTGTAGAAATTCAGGCAGACCTGTCATTTGTGGAGCAACCGGTTAAAGTACTCGACTGGCAAGTAAAGAGTCTTAGAAATAAATCAGTAAAGTTAGTGAAAGTACTTTGGAGGAACCCTAAGGTCGAAGAGTCGACTTGGGAGTTAGAGTCTGATATGCGTTCCCGGTATCCTCATCTGTTCTCTTAGATTCTGGGGACAGAATCCCTTAAGGGGGAGAGGATGTTACGACCGGCATTTTATGTAATATTATTTGTGAATAATATTAAGTTCAATGCTTGTACGTTTGTGTGAGTGAAAATTTCTGCATTATAAATTTGCTTTGGGTAGTATATGATTTTTCAAAGCAAGAATTTATTTAATTTCTTTATTTTTTATTTATAAGGAATATTCTAAGCTTTGGAAAAATTTTCTTTTAAAAGACATTTTGTACACAAATTGTGAAAATGATTTTATAAAGTCTCTAAAAATACAAGTTAATTTATGGTAGAAATTTTATAATTTTTGAACTTGTATTTTATTTTATAAAAATAAATCATTATAAATTTTAGTTGTCATAATTATTAAATTACATGAATAACCTTGCATGCAAACTCTCTTCTATTTAACCAAAGGGCAAAGAAGACATTCTCCACCCCACTAACTCACATTTTGCTAGCCAAATTACCTCCTTGACCTTGCATGCAAATTTGCCTAACTTTAGCTAGAGGGTTACTCTTGTCATTTCCTAAATCCACTCACATTTAGCCTAGTCAAAGACATAAAAACAAAACTAAAGTGATGATCACTCCATTTTCACTCCACCCTTCCCTTTTCTCCTCCCTCCCTCTCGGCTCAACCCTCCCTCTCGGCCATCCCATAGCCGAGGCCCTCCATCCCCTTCATTTCTTCATTCTTTCACCCAAACAATCATCTTATATTCAAGTAATTTTACTCCCTATATGTTATTCTTATATATTTCAAAAGTTTAGAATGAAAAACCTATGTTTTGACCTTGCATGGTGATGTTTTTGTTAAACTCAAAGTGAACCTCCTTGATTCTTGTGAATCTAAGGCTTTCACCATGAGTTATAGTATCATAGGGTCAAGAATGGCTAGACATAAGAGTGTTACACTTATGCGAATGCTGTTTTTACCCTAATCCATTCGGCCATGACTTGATAGGAGCCGAATGGATGGTGTTTTGTTGCCTTGTTAACATTTTTGTGTATTTTGTGATGATAACATGAATGTTGTAGTAAAATCTTGATAAAATCCTTTTGCATGCTAGTTGATCATTTAGTTGTAATCCATGTTAGGCTTGCATGTTGAATTATGATAAAAATTTATTTGGAAATCATGTTGATTTGGCTTGAAAGATCCGAAAGCATGCATGCATGCAAATCACTTTTGATTTTTTTTTTGGAAGTTTTGATCATTTAGATTCATGGTTGTTAGTGAGCCTTAATTTCAGTAGGAATAATGTATTAATATTGATTTATACTTCTTATTGCATGGTAATAATTCGTGGTTATCTTTTATAAAAAAAAAAAATATATATATATCTTGTTGCTTCAAGAGCATAAAGGTTTGTGATTTGTAAAGAGTAGTCTCTTTTATTTTGCCATAGTTGCACCATAGGTAAGGATGATCTCACCAAGGGTATTTTGAGAAAAAGGGAGTTAGTTCAGTAGAATACCAAGTATAAGTCTTGGTTTAAGTATTTAGTTGTTGATAATTGGGTTTGTCAAGTCAAAACCTTGGAAAATGAGAGTTATAGTTTCTGCAGAAAAATCAGTTTAGTACCCTGAGGTTTAGAGTGAGTTTTGACCATGTCATTGATGTGCACTTTGAGGCCCAAGCCACCAGAAGTTAGTATGGGGAGTATATAATAGGTTTTAGGAGTTGGTTGGAGGTTTGCATGTCATTTGGTTAGGTGCACAAGTAGAATAACAAAATCTGTCCAGCAGGGGACAGTTTTGTTGCAACTTAGAAATAGGGAGATTTGGCCATGTCATGGGTAGGCCCTCATTAGGCCCAATTGGGCCTTAGTTAGAGGGTATGTCAGAGAAGTTTTTCCAACCATAGTTCATAGGATATGAGCTAGAACCATGTGTCACAAGTTAATTCAAGTCAGGGCATTTTCTGCCCAGAAAAACAGGGGTACCTTGGACTTTTAGCTTAGGCCCAAGAAGGCCCAAGCCAGGCCTTTGAGCCACATCAAGCTTGTGAGATGCCCTTAGGTCAGGAGAGTCTTGTGTAAAAATTTTGAAGAAAAACTTGTAGTTTAAGAGTGTCTAATGCACTCAAGAAACCTTAGTTACCATTCTGAAATTTGCACCAGTGAGCACTTTCACTTATCACATAGTTTTAGGACACTTAGAAGTGAGTATTAGGTCGACCACCATAGTTGTAAGATAGTATAAGGTCAGTAGAACAAAAGGCACAAGTGAGGGTCAATAGGTTTTGGATAATTTAGGAAAGGCACATTGAGTTAGGAAGCCCAAATTCGAAGACTTCGTTTAGTTAGCGACCAAGTAACTTAAGTGGTGAGTCGAGATCATCCAAGCCTAGTGTGGCATTATGGTGTATATGATGTTATTTGGTATTAATATACGATATGTGATTATGCGGCTACGTGTGTACATTTGAAAATATAAATGGTGGATATGAATTAAGTGTGTATAGGCCTAAGTGCCATCCATGTTTAATTTCGGGTTGTAAATAGGTTAAGATGGAAAGAATATATTATAATGAGGATTATTATTATTTATGTAGGATCTCGAGACGAGGGAAAACTTGCCATAAAAGTCGAGTGAAGCTCCAGTTGTTGCTCCTACCAGTCAGACCAGACCAGTCTATCTCAAGGCAAGTGATTCAACTTGACCTTCGCATTTACTGTAAACAGTTCATATATATATCGATGCAATTATCCTGAGTCATTTTGATATATTTAAATCAAGAGTATCTTTTGTTTATCTTTGAGTTACATAGAGATGCCATGAACCCTCGAGTACGTATTGCAAGTAGTTCAAAAGTCTTTCATGATAGTTTAATGCCATGATAAAATAGAGATGTGTTATAATACCTTATTGATCCTTTTGATTATCATGCTATTGATCCCTGAGAAATCTTGATGTTGCACCCTGATGCTTTGATTCAACTCTTGAAATAACCTCGATAGAAACTTTATCTTGATACCTAAAAGCCAATCTTTTCTTAAATTCATTCATGATTGTTTGATAACCCTATCCTTACCCTAAAGCTTGATACCCTGTTATATCTTGAGCTGATGATCACTTCCTTTATATTTTAGCACCTCTATCCTATTGGAACCAGTGATGCTTATCTTCTTGATGTTCTAATACCTATACCTTGTCTACAACCATTGCTTTAAGCCTAGTTTGGCATTACTCTTTCATATTATCCAATAGCCTTGCTTAATTTCCTTGTCAAAATTCTTGTTTATGGAAATCTCTCGATTACCCTAATATAGTAAAGTCTAGTGGATCATGGCCCTGAGATTTAGTGTCATATTTCCAGTGTTTCAAGTTGATCTATAATCCCCTGATAAAAAAAATGATTTCAGTCAAAAGAGATTTTGTCATAAATCGGCATCAGTTTTCAAAATGAATAAAAGGTGGATTTTTCAGTCCCAAAGGGGGACAAATGTTTTCTTGAATGGTGGATCTGGACTGAGACGCGAGTCCTTTCCACACTTATATTAGGCTTAAAAGTTGCCTAGGGATTCCCAATAATGTTTTAGAACCCAGCGAGGTTCGGGATTACTTCGCGGCTGATCACTGGCTGTAATTCATAGCGTCATAAAATGATTTTGATTAAGAATGGTTTTAAAATTTGTTTTGATGCAAGCAAAATGATGCCAACTCACATAAGTTTTATCTCTCGATTATCATTGATTATGTCATTCCATTGTCATTCCTAAAGGTATATCTCGATTTATGCTTTGCGTTGTATTGTTAGCACTTGTTGAGCTTTTGGCTCACTTCTTGCTTTACCCTGATATTACAGCTAGCAGCCATGGTTAGATTCAAGCAGACTGCCCGTAAGACCTGTGATGCTGATGCTTATGTTCGAGCTCAGGTAGAATAAGTAATAATAGTTGTGTGAGGACTCGGTATTTATAATCAGATGTAATAGTTGGTAGTGTTGGGCTGTTCCAAACCCTAAACTGTAAGATCTTGGATTTTGGTTGTGTAATACTCATTAAAATGATGTAATAGCTATAATTATTTTGCTATTTAAGTTGGGGGTGTGACATCATTATTATGATCTCATCAAAATTCATAAAAAGCTTTACTCTAAATTGTGGTATATCTTATTTAAACACTTAAAATAGATAGAGCCCACAATAAAAAACAAAACAAGTCCTTTATTATTATCAATGAAATCAAAACAGATTACATAAAAATTATTCCTAAATCCTCATACATGATTGGACTTAGGACACATCTCTTTCAGCTCTGATACCAATTGTTAGGTCCCGAATTATCGTAGAAGGGGGGGGGGTTGAATACGATAATCACTAAATTAAAAAATCTTTCGAATCTTTAGCGGATATAGATTTAGTGCTCGGTTAGTGGTTCCGTGTTCTTGAGGTAAATATTATTTGGCACAATAAAACGAGGAACACAAGATATTCGGGGAAGTATATATTCATATATAAATCCTCGAGGGGTGTTGCTACACTCCGGTAAATAAATTAACCGGCTACAATTTAAGAACAACAAATTTCCTAGCTTCTACAAAGATTTATAAATCAAATCCTATACAATGATCTAGCTTTCGTTTGTCTAAGGATTTAATTACCGGGCAATGATTATAATGCCCCTATGAATATACAAGAATTATATCGGGCATTATAACGTTACTCCGGTGAGAAGAATAACGGATTTATAATGCGCCCGGAGCTTCTCTGTATTTTCTTTGCTGCTAGTTTTATCTCCTCTCGTCGGAGAAGTAGATAAAAACTCAGAACAATACAACTGATTCATTCTACTTCAAAGTTTAGACTTTATATCTGTTGAAATACGTGGCCAATTGTTTACCACATAATTCAATTAATAACTCAATAAAGTTGTGGTTGAGGTTTCTGTGGCGACCAAGGTAATTGTTCTGTGGTGACCAAGAGTGAATTTTGCATTAGAAAAATTCAACTCAATTTCTCTGTGGTGACTAGTGTGTATAGAGGTTAAATTTTTCCTTGGAAAAATTCATCCCTTTTCTCTATGATGACTAGAGGGGAATAGAGGGTGTTTTTGCCTTAAAAAAAATTCACCCCACTTCTCTATGGTGACCAAAGGGGAGCAAAGGGTGTTTTTATCTTAGAAAAAATTCACTCCACTTCTCTATGGAGACCAGAGTGGAGCAGAGGGTGTTTTTGCCTTAAAAAAAATTCAGTCTTCTCTATGGCGACCAGAGGGGAGAAGAGGGTGTTTTTGCCTTAAAAAAATTCACTCCACTTCTCTATAGTGACCAAAGGGGAGCAGAGGGTGTTTTTGACTTAGAAAAGTTTCACTCCACTTCTCGATGGCGACCAGAGGGGAGCAGAGGGTGTTTTTGCCTTAGAAAAAATTCACTCCACTTCTCTATGTATCACACTATGTCAATATCACTCGTACTGAAATATTGAACCGTACTTCCAGGATATTGCTTCTGAAGACCAATATACTGATCAGGATGACTCCTACTACAAGGTAATGATCACCTTGACTTAGTTTCCGTAGAGCATTGTATTCCCTGAGTTGTCCAATCTTCAAGTCTTCTCTCTTGAGTCTTCGTCTGAATCATAAAACCTGTATTCCCTGATACGAATCCTCACTTATCAATCCTTCTAATGATAATACTTTAATTACTTTCATGAAATGCTGACGCCTAGTGCAACTGGTCTAGTTCACTAATGACTAGCTCCGATTCAGGTCTTCGTATTATAGCCTTCATTAAATTGTTAATCTTGCAACAACTTTATTGCATCAAACACTAAATGTCAATAAACAACTGTACTTACACTGGAATCCTTTCTGGTATTGTAGACAACGTCTTCATTGCTACTACAATCTTGAATACTTCATTCACTGTTCTTTACTGACGCTTGAACATATAAATGACTGTCAGTGAGTATAGCTTCAAGACTACAGTTGTCTTCTTTAACCTCTGTCTATACTATGTCTTCAATTCTTCAGATTCCTATGCTTTGAACACTGTCTCTCTTCAATAAATACTGATACACTGAAATCTTCTGGTAGCACTTATACACTGAATCTTCATCATTTCTGAAACCCTGAAAGTCTTTAACCTTTTTTTCACTGAGGCATGATCATATTAATGAACTTCTTTCAGTGACCTGTAAACGGACTTCAAGCTTTCTTCTAATCTTTTGATTCTTTGTATTTTCCTTATCTTCATTCATCCTGATTTCTTGTGTAGTCGTAGTATTATTAACATGTCTTGTTATAGTGTTATTCTCGTGTTGAGTGTTAAGTGGCATTTATGTCCACTTAGAATGCTCTATAAAGGCTTGAATTGACATTTTGTACTCAGGTTATTTGTGTTTTTGATGTGTTTTGTAGTTTTTTTGCATTTCAGGCTTATATCAGGAATCCAGGTGATTTGGTATTATTTTGATGCTAAATTGGTGTTAGGATGGTGTCTGGAATAAAAGCTCGTGGATCTCCAGCTCAAACTATGCAAGAAAATAAAAAATCAGTATTTTTTCCAGAAGGTCAGCGCGCCCGAGCTTTAGTAGCACGCGGCCGCGCCGGGATGCAATTTGCAGCGCACCCGCGCTGATGAAGCGCGCGGCCGCGCCAGGTCGGGATCACAAAATCCTGATTCTATTCTAATTTTGATCAGCTGGACTTCTACTCTGCACGGGCTGCTATATAAACATAACCTATGATCGTTTTTCATAACAAGACGTACCAGAGCTTAAGGAGAAGGCCTAAGAAGACCGTATAGCACAATTCAACCAAGGCGAAGAGGATCTAGTTTATTCTTATGATTCTTTGTTTTAAATTGAAACTTTGGATGCTAGTTTTCTTGCTTGTGAACCTATACTCTTGTTTCATACTTGATTTTATTATTTATTCAGTATAAAGACTACGTTTATTATACCAAGCTTTCATCGGAACCCACATTGAT
This sequence comes from Apium graveolens, assembly GCF_009905375.1. Lineage (NCBI taxonomy): Eukaryota > Viridiplantae > Streptophyta > Magnoliopsida > Apiales > Apiaceae > Apium > Apium graveolens. The sequence continues at coordinate 154,929,749 of NC_133650.1, forward strand.
GTTGAGTCTGATTATGGGCTAATCGTTATCGTGGGGTTCTAGCGGATTTACTTATGGATTTCTTTAGTTAATTTATTTCGATACCTTAGTGTGTGGTGATTGTATGATAACCTAATATTGGTTGTGCTTATTCGTCTTATGAGCGTCGTGAACTTATAAGATAACGTGTTAATTTCTATTGAAGCGAAAGTGAATATAGGAGTTTAGAACATGCCATGCTAGCAGAGGTTCATGTATTTATTATGCATGATTCGTAGGTAATTTTAACCATCTTACTTGCCCTACGTAATCACGATAGATAACTTGTGCATTAAACCGTTATGTTTTCAAATTCTATAGACATATATGGTCTCAATATAATTGGTGTCTATTCAGCTTCTATCTCTTCTGTGGATGTCTGGTAGTATGGTATTCGTACAACGAAAGTTGGCGTTTATCAGTTTCGTGTTATCTGATTAGTGTCATCATCATTGCATGCTAAGGTTAAGAATAAAAAGGCTATTGAATGAAGCACTAATGAAACTAGAATCCCATGTTTGTGTTGTATAATTAAACCAACCTTTTTACTCTCTTACTTAATTGCATGTTAGTTAACAATCTTAGTTATAAACAATCTCAATTTGTGATCGTGTTAGCATTGAATAATAACCATACCATTATTGCATAAGTACATTAATTGAAATTAACCTAAACCAGTCTCCGTGGGAACGAACTAGAAATAATTCTATATTACTTGCGATCGCATATACATGCGTGAATATTAGCACGTGTTTTCGTCCTAACAAGTTTTTGGCGCCACTACCGGGGACTCGGTGTTAATTTTTAGTTTATGTGTTTGTCATCAGTGGTCGTTAAAGTTCAGTGACTCGGACATTGTTACTCACTTCTTTCCTTGTCACATTTCAGGTACTCTAGCGAGCGTGTATGCATACGCGTTCTCGGTCTCGTAAGAGAACACTGGATCAAGCTGAGGAAGAAGTTGTAGTAGCGGGAGAAGTTCTTGTCGAAGAGAAAGTTGAAGAAGAAGCTCTTATTACTATGGGAGAACCAGAAGTGAATACGAAGGCTTTGATGGATTACTCTCAACCGAATATTAATGATATTCAGTCTAGCATTATCAGGCTAGCCATCTCGGTGAACAATTTTGAGATCAAGTCTAGCACAATTCAGATGATACAGAACTCAGTTCAGTTTGGGAGTTCTCCGACAAAAGACCCCAACATGTACATAAGAGATTTCATCGAGATCTGCGACACTTTCAAGTTCAATGAGTTTCAGAAAATGCTATTAAGTTGAGGCTTTTCCCATTCTCTTTGCGGGATAAAGCTAAGTGCTCGTTACATTCTCTACCACCAGGGTCTATCACCAAATGGGAGGATCTTGCTCAAAAGTTCTTAAGTAAATTCTTTCCTATGTCGAAGACTGCTGCGTCAGAAACGCACTTACTCAATTTTCTCAACAATCTGGAGAATCTTTATGTGAGGCTTGGGATCGTTACAAGGAGATGCTTAGAAAGTGCCCTCATCATGGGATGCCTGATTGGATGATCATTAACTGCTTTTATGATGGGTTGGGTCCAATCTCTAGACCCATGCTTGATGTAGCATCAGGAGGAGCCTTGTGGGCTAAAATCTATGATGAAGCTTATGAATTGATCGAGCTGATGGATGCCAATAAATACCAGAACCCAACTCAGGGACTACCTCAAGGCAAGGTTGCAGGAATTTTGGAAGTTGATACAGCTACTGCTATAGCTGCTCAGCTTCAGGCTTTGATGATGAATGTGGACTCTTTCGATAATTATGGGTTAATCAGATCACTAGTGTCTGTGAGCTTTGTGCTGGTGCACATGAGACTGATCGGTGTGCTATTTTTAGTGAATCCGCTCAGTTCGTGAGCAACTTTCAGAGGTCGCAGCATCCAGTACCAGCCACCTATCATCCCAACAACCGCAATCATCCTAACTTTAGCTGGAGCAACACTAAGAATGCGGTGTAACAGCCTTATCAGCCATATGCAGCAAAGTAATAAAACCCACCTGGTTTTCAACAGCCAAAATATGCACCAAGGCTACAACTCCAGCTGCAATAATCTAATGAAAAATATGAATTGAAGGAGTTAAAGCTCATGTGCAAGAGCCAATCCGTTTCTATCAAGACCTTGGAAAATCAAATTGGGCAGATTGTTAATGCCTTGCTCAATCGTCAACCTGGTACACTCCCTAGTGACACTGAAGTGTCAAGCAAGAGAGAAGCTAAAGAGCAAGTCAAGGCAATCACATTGAGGTCTGGGAAGGTTACAAATCCCGAAAAAGCTCAAGATTCGGAAGAAGAAATTGTGGCTGAAGAAGAAGTGCAGAAGGAAGCAGAAGTGCAAGTAAGGAAGACTACTATTGAACACACTCTCCTGAGGGTAATACATGGGAGAAACAGATCTATCCTCCACCTAATTTTCCTAAGAGGCTGTAGAAGAAAAAGCTGGATAAGCAATTTGAGAAGTTTCTGGAGGTGTTCAAGAAACTTCATATCAATATACCTTTCGCCGAAGCTCTTGCACATATGCCTATTTCTCGTGGCACGGGGTGGAGAGTTTGTATTGACTACAGAAAGCTGAACAAAGCTGACTACAGAGAGCTCATTTCTACTTGATCAGATGCTTGACAGGTTGGCTGGGCATGAGTACTATTGTCTTCTGGATGGCTATTCGTGTTACAATCAGATTTGCATTGCTCCGAAAGCTTAGGAAAAGACTACTTTCACTTGTCCATTTGGTACTTTTGCCTTCAGAAGATTTTCTTTTGGGTTGTGTGGTGCACCTGCCACATTTCAGAGATGCAAGATGGCTATTTTCTCTGACTTGATTGGTCAAAATATGGAGGTGTTCATGGACGATTTCTCTGTGTTTGGTGATTCTTTTGAAGAATGCTTGAAAAATCTTGGTGACGTTCTTAAAAGGTGTGTTGAGAGAAATCTGGTTCTCAACTGGGAGAAATGTCATTTTATGATGCGACAGGGCATTATTATTTGGCACAAGGTCTCTAGTAAAGGTCATGAGGTGGACAAAGCCAAGGTGGGGGTTATCGAAAATCTTCCTCCATCAATTTTTGTGAAGGGAATTCGCAGCTTTCTTGGTCATACGGGTTTCTACAGTCGATTCATCAAGGACTTCTCTAAAATATCTAAACCTTTGTGTAGTCTTCTGGAGAAAGAGTTCCGTTCAAGTTCGATGACAAGTGCCTAGCTGCTTTTGAGATCTTAAAAAAGAGTTTGATCATGGCACCGGTCATAACGGCACCTAATTGGGATGAACCTTTTGAGATGATGTACGGTGCAAGTAACTATGCAGTTGGAGCAGTTCTTGGGCAGAGAAAGAACAACATCTTTCATGTGGTCTACTATGCTAGTAAGACCCTCAATAGAGCTCAACTGAATTATACTACTTGTAATAACCCCAATTTTTGGGAAATTTTTGAAACCCTTATGAATAGTGTTTTTGCTGAATGAGAAAACTTTTCATGCCACACTATGTAGGGGTTCTGATATGGATATTCTGAGATTTTATTAGTACTTTATATGGGATATAAGTGTATGTAAAGATCGTCAGAATCCAAATCCGAACACTTTGATTTTTCCCGGAAATACACTAGATACGGAAAGATTTGAGAAAAAGGTAACAGGATAAAAAGGATTTAAATTAAAGGATTATAGGAGAGGATCATAAAAGGAATATAATATATTGAGAAAGGTTAAGGGAACCTAAGTAATAAGATCCCGGGTATGATCCCTCAAACGATAAACGAAAATGAAAGTTAAGCGAACCGTATAACAGATCAGCGGTCATTAGGCAAACGATTAGGAAGTTAATCAAGGGGATTAGTGGGGATGATATCATCCAGCCAATAGAAAGAGGACAAGGAGGGGAGGATGACATCATGAGGATGACACAAGCATGACAAAAAAGGAAGGAGATGTGGTGACTTTTTAACCACACAAAATCAAGGGCAACTAGGTAATTTACTAAAACAAACACAAAAATCAAACCAACCAAGCCAAGCAAATCATTTTTCATCAAAATCAAAAAGAAACCAAGGCATTGTTCTTCATGCTCTCGGCCAAAACAGAACCAGAACACTAAAACTGCTGTATCTCCTTCATTTCTCACTCAAATATTGTGTTCTATAGCTCATTGGAAAGGTATTGAGATGGCCTACAACTCTTGTTCACAAGTCTCGTCCAAATAATCATGGTAAGACCCTCATTTTAACAGTTCTTTAAATCGGACTTTTAGAAACTTCAAAGCCTAACTTTGTGTTCTTGATTTCTTTGGAAAGATCAAGCTTGTAGGAGGCTCCCTAAGGCTTCCTAGCAACTTAACACCTCCCAAGGAAGGTATAAAATTCAAACCCTAGCCTTTACTTTATTTGTTAGTAAGTTTAATGGTTGGTGTTGTGAAATGAGAAGCATGAATTGTGATTATTAGTAGTTTGGTTTGATTTGGAAGTGTTTTGGTAATTGAAGCTTGATTATAGTTCATAGGTCTTGATTGTGGTTGTTTGAGTTGAAAAACTTGGAGATTATGGACTGATGTGGTATGGTTTAGGTGAAGTTTTGTTGTATTGATGGTTACGAGTTGGTTGGTGGTTAATTGGAGTAGTTTAAACATTGGTAATCGCGTAAACATAGCCGTCGTAACGTCCGATTTTCTTTGGACTGTTTTTGTGCATAACATTAGGACCCGAGAACCCCCTGCTAGATTATGACCACTGCCATTTTTAGATAGCTCATGTTACGAGCTTCGTTTTGATATGTAGTTAGTTCGATTCCGATGCACGGTTTAGGAGAAACGACCGTTTCAAGTAACGGCGTTTCGCGAACGAAACTTTTCCCCTCGCCTTACTTTGAAACATAGGTTAAGGACCAAAAAGGGTTAATTAATGTATGAAACATTTATGGTAAGTGTGTTAGGCAGTTGGTAAGACACTCGCGAAGGAATCGCTTTAAAACTCGTAAAGGTTAAATTATTAAAAATGGTGGAGCCGAGGGTACCCGAGTGACTTAAGCGAATCAGTGAGCGCAAAACGAGCGTTAGAGTCTGAGTTGGTTAGGGTATAGATTTACAAGTGACTTTGGTTTAATTCCAACTTACTTGTTGCTTATAGGTTACCAGACTCGTCCCGAGCCATTCGTAACCCCCAGTCGCTCAGGCAAGTTTTCCACCCGATATACTGTTGTTGTGATGTAAATATATGTATATGCATTATCTTGTGATAGTGCATGATTGTTATTAGCAAATTTTGCGATATATTGGAGCATGCTGATATGGTATATATGCATGTCTGTTTCGTAATCTGGTTATCTATCTGTTGATTTCAATGCTTATAGTTGCATAATACCTATGCTAGAAATAAGCAAGTAGTTGCGTATACCCTTAGTATAGGGGATAAAAGGTGAACATATTTCTAAACCGGGAGTCGATGTTCCCGAGTATATTATATATATATATATTTATATATATATGGATATAGTTTTTAAAACTATGGATCGAATAAGGTTTATTCGATACCTTTATTTTACTTAATTGAATATTAATTTGAGTATTCATTCGAGGGCTTATGACTCAGTTTATTTTATTATTTGAATATTATTTGAATATTCATTCGAGGGCTTATGACTCAGTTTATTTTATTATTTGAATATTATTTGAATATTCATTCGAGGGCTTATGACTCAGTTTATATTATTATTGAATATTACTTGGATATTCATTTGAGGATGTATGACTCCTTTATTTTATGAATATTATTTATAGTATTCATTCGAGGTATTATGACTCCGCTTATTACTTAATAATATTCTTTATTGTATTAAAGAATAAGGTGTCGATAATCAAACTTACTTTTGATTATTCAAATAAAGATATTACTTTCATATAAGTATATCTTTGATTATTTGCTATTCATTTCAAGTATAAGTTTTAATACTTCTACTTCAATTATTTTATAAAGATTATTCTTTATGGGAATATTATTTAAATAATAATATTCAGACATTTTCTAAATATTCTGGGGACTGATTTACTTCATTAAATCGGCTTCACTCCAAACATTCTTAAAAATGTTTTGCGAGTCTTCAAAATGATTTTTTTAAAAGTTAGAGCGGATCCCAAAACTCATTTTTTTAAGATCCTCCTTTCGAAGGGGATTTAAATACTCGCTCAAAACCTGAGGGATCCGGCTCTGTGGTGTGTTTTATATTTGCAACAAGGTTGCTGTTTTGATAAATGAATTGATTACTTACCCAACACTCGGGAAGTAAAATTCTTGGAACAAGTTAATCCATTAACAGGCATCGCCTGGGAAATATCGGTGAGTTCTCCTTTCCAAATAGATACGACTTCTTGGTGGAGCCGTATCAACAAGTTTCTACTTGGGGAAAGTGGGGACAAGCTTTACGTTTCAGAGTCATGGATTTCATCTGAACTAGGAGTGGCGTAAGTGGCCGAGTAGCGCCGGCCCAGCCTTATTATATTGGCCCAAATGGCCTGGAAGTTCCGCTAAGGCGGTCCATTCCTTAGGAGTTCAGTGTTCGGTTGACAAGTAAATCCGACAGGTTCTCCTCTACATGTAGAAAATGGTGGGGTTGTACTACTACGACTGATCATCGTAAGTGGTCTTCCTGGCGCGGTAAACTCCCGTAATGAGTTCATCATCCAATTGGATAATTTCTGCAACACTACCTAGAGCACTTCGATAGAAAGGCTACGGTTGGGCGATTGTTGAGTGTTGGCAGGGTCAAGTTTTCAAAATGATGTTTACATCAAATGAAGTATCTCGTAACTTCATTTTATTTTGATAATATTTTAAAGATTTAATCTATTCAAATCTTGCCTTATAGTCTCATCTATGTGATGAACTTTTGAAGCTAATTATAACTTGAACGGTGGTAGTTCAAGTAGTATTTGGGAAAGATATAAGTATATTGGGGTATCTTGTAACTTCATCTTTTAAACTTATATCTAATTAATAATTGTCTTATGAATGACAAAGATTTTCAGAAAAACGTTGAGACAAGGTTAGATATATGAGATCACCTTGCAACGATATTTTTTTATACAGTTATACACTGGGACTTTGTGTATATTGTGCATGGAAGAGGACTTCCAATATTTTGAAAAGTATATATGTATATATATATATACTGAATATTTTGCGACTTCATCGCATTAAGATATCAACTTGGTTCATTTCTTTTGACCAAGACTTTCATGAGTACTATGAGAAGGCTTATATATTGTTAATCATTATACATATTATTTTGGTGGGCTTGCTGCTCACCCTTGCTTTCTTCTTTCATCACACAACATCAGATAGACAAGATGAACTGGACCAAGCTCCCGATTCGCAAGAGGTTAGGAGACGTTCCGCAGTTTTCTAGAAGCACTGATGCCGCCATAGCTGAGGTAGGAACTACCAATAGGCTAGGCTTTCAACTTTTGATGTATCAGATTATGTATATTTATGAATTGTAATAATGGCAAAGAAATGTAAATTTATTCAGAAACCTGTTTAAGGTGTATTGGCATATAATTGTGGAATAAAACGACTTGTGATTATTTTTGGATATTCATCTCTGAGACTATAACTTGTGGTGTGTGTGTTTATTGTGGGGTCACAGTACATAGTAGTTGATTATTTATTAAGATTGGGTGTTGTTAAGGGAAATGGAACTCGTGACAACCCGGATCCCCGACCCCGGATTTGGGGGTGTTACAGAAATGGTATCAGAGCTAAGCGTTATAAACCTCAGAGATGATGGGACGTTAAGATAATAAGTTCACTAAGATAATAAGAACTCTTGCCAAGTTCATAGTCGGGCTACCTAACGTAGTACTGACAGTTAAAACCCTTATGGGAACCCTTATAAATATCGTGATAGGAGCGTAGTTCATTATCGTATATGGTAGCGGGACTCCGAACCCTGAGGTTGAGGAGCAACATCGCGATGATATTTTATTACTAATTGGAGATCGGATTGTGGATCCGATAGAGTGTCCTAATGCAGGACCAGATGATGTTGATATTGAGGATTTAGCGGTTGAGGATGTTGTCCTAGAAGGGATAGTTGTTGAGGAGGATCCCATGGAGGATCCTGACAGGATTGGATAAAGGACCACTGATGAATTGATGACCATGGTTTGGTCGACTACCAGAGGTAGGATTGGCCGGTCACTACCGGAGGTTCGTTCAAGTTGTAAAGATAGTAGCCCCTTTAACGCGGCTTACTCGTAAGACTGAGAAGTTCGAATGGACAGAGAAATGCGAGAACAGCTTTCAAGAACTGAAGCAGAGGTTGGTGATGGCCCTTATGCTGGCGTTGCCGGATGGAAAAAGAGATTTTGTGAAGTATAGTGACGCTTCGCACAAGGGCTTAGGGTGCGTGCTTATGCAGCACAGTAAGGTAATCGCGTACATGTCAAGACAATTAAGGTAATATGAAATTCGATATCCCCGCTCATGAGCTTAGGCTCGTGGCAATAGTTTTACCCTAAGGATTGGAGGCACTACTTGTATGGAGAGAAGTGCGAGAATTACCTAAGCCATAAGTGCTCTAGTACATTTTCACGTAGAAAGAGCTATAATATGCCAGAGGAGGCAGTTAGAGCTAATCAAGAATAATGATTGGGAGATTCTTTATCATTCGGGGAAAGCCAATATGGTGGCTGATGCCCTTAGTAAAAAGGAGAGACTCAAGATGATAATGTCTTTTGGAGAGTTTATAAGAGATTTTGAGAAAATGGAAATAGAAGTGAAGGTAACCGGAGCCGGTACCGAAAAGCTGTTTGAGATTGCAATACAGCCCGAATTATTGGAAAAGTTCATATTGTGCCAGAAAAAGTTATGAATGAAGGCAGGGAGCCAACAATTAGATAAAAGATTAATATCGAGAAAGATGATAAGGGAATAATGAGGTATTCCTATAGAATTTGGGTTCCGAAAGTTCAAGAGCGTAAGGATGAGAACTTAGATGAGAGCCATAGTTTGAGGAATAAGATTTAGAGCAAACCCTGAACGTGATAGTCAGGGAGGTCGCCATCAAGATAGAAGGAACCCATGACATAATGGAGTGGAAAATGAGGATTTTAAATTAAAAGATGACCCCAATTATGGGGAGTAGGATGAAACATTTCATACTAAGGAAACAGAAAGTCGAGTAAGGAAAGGAGACCCGAGACGGTACTCCTATACGGCAATTCATGGACCTGTCTAAAAAGAACTTAGACTATTATCCCCAACCACCACCCTGAGGAGACAGTGCGGTGAGAAATTCTTTCAGGACCTTTAAATCGCTAAGCTCTCAGAGTTCCAAGGAACAAGCTGACCCAGTCGAGGCAAGAGCCTGGCTAAAGGAAATATAGGAATCATTTGAGATTCTAAATGATTGACGAATCACAAAGACTGTTTTTATCACTTACCCTCCTAAGAGAGAGACCACCCGCCGGTAAAAGGCCAAGGAAGGCACGGAGCAAGAGATTATAATAAACTGATTTAAGTTCAGTCAATTGTTTTCGGGAAAGTAATTCCCAAAGATAAGGAGATAGTGTAAAAGCTTTAGAGCCAGAACAAAGGCAGACGAGTATGATAAATTATGAATCTAAGTTGTAAAAGTTATCAAGATTCGTTCTGAGGACACGAATCCAGAATGACGGGATGTTTGAAATCAATGCTTATGTTGTGTTGGTTCATGAAATAATGATAAGAGAAAGGAAAATAAAAAGAAATTGAAGTGGAAAGGAATATAACGGCAATAGAGTTTGAGGTATGATAAGGGAGTTGGGTATGAGGAAACCCTAACGACTCGTAGCAATAGAAATAGAAAAGTATGCATTCGTCAGGATGAGGGTGATTCACCATAAGTTAAAATTGATGGTTGAGGGCATAAGAGATACATATAGTTTATCCCCTGTAAGTTGGGAGGATTCGAGGAAACCTTGAGATAATTCGAAGGATAAATAATGAGACGCGGATAGACTAAGGGGATAAGGAAGTAAGAAATTAGGAAAAATTGGATGAAGGAAGTGACCTTCAAGAAGGAAATGTAAGACCGGTGGCTTGATACCCAGAAAGGGAGACACCAGGTATGAAAGATATCCCAACATTGAGGTGACTGTTGAGATAAACAACAGAAGTAAATAAGGAATTATTAAGAAGAAGTTCACATTGAACACGACCAATATCTTCCAGAACATCCTTGTTATCGTTACCAAATTAGGCAAGACAAGCGGATAACCGTTGTTATCTTTTGGAGGCCATATGGATTGACCTCAATTTGAATAAGGATGCTATTATGAAGTTAGGTATAGACTATCGAGGTGGGAATGATGAATATGATAATCTATCAAGGAAATATGACTTGATTTATTCGTGGAAGGATGCAGGTACCTTTTAAAGGTGGAATTAAGGATAGAACATTGGTAACTTAAAATGAATCCTAGGGGACTGCATAAAGGTTGGCATGTCACCCTTAATAGGGACAGTATGAGTTTTGACAGTATGATTGGGAAAGGGTTAAGGTAACAACAACCTTTAAGAATCAGTGGAGAAATTTTTCAGAAGTATATAGACAATGGTTCTAGTAATAGTAAATGGTATTTTAATATGCCCTGTATCTAGGGAATACAGGAGGAACGATTGAAGGATAACCTTAGAGGTTTTACAAGGAGAAAGGTAATATTCAAAATTTTCAAGAATAGAAATGTTGATAAAGGAAATATGACGTAATTATAATGTTGCCAAGTGGGGCACGTGTTAAACCACGAGAAAGTATGGATCGAACCAGTAATGGTCGAAATTATTCAGGGCAATTAGGACTTAAGATAAAAGATGTTCTAATTATGATTGAGAGTCAGTCATGACAGTGATTAACCTCTAAAGACTGAGGCAATAACTTATGGAAAAATGGTGATTTTTTTTTTACTCATCAGATTTTAAGGAAAGCATTTTCACATAAGCTATGATCGGAAATAAGGTAGAAAATTTATTTGGAGGTGGTTAAAATGACATTGACTGTAAGGAAATTTTACTATCAGGAAAGGCCAAAGAGGTGGCCGACACTTTAAGGGTAAGAGGATAATTAAAGGCGCGTGTGCCAAAAGAATACAGTGATGATGGTTAAAAATGTAAAGGTTGAATTATGGTTTGGAAGATTGACATTCCTTCTGATGACTGTGCAATACCCAACCGTAATAATAGTTGGTAAAGGTTTAATTCGTGTAATCGCCATGAACGGGCTATCTATCTTAGAAGGTCCTATCTTGAGATAAGCCAGGACCATGTTTCAAAAAGGACTAGATGAACCCTTGAGTTAATTCTTCTATTTAGGGCGTATGATTAAGAATAGTATTAACCTGCTATCGTTGCTTTGATTGAAACTCTTCTGCACTTTTATCTGCTTCATGTCATGTATGTATGTCAGGATCAGGAGTGTTCTTCATGAATCAGAAATGGTGATTATGTTACCTCCTTAGAAGGATTTGATACGACATGTATGGACTCCGTATGGTTAGCTATTAAGATTTCATGGAAAGTGAATGATGACAGTGGGTCAGTGGTGGACCATAGTAAGGCAGCAATGATTCTGCGAGTAGTGAGCTGATTACAACCGTGAGAGTTGTATTGGAATGGGTGTTGAGATTGAGTACCACTAATCGGGTTGTGGTAGTGTATAAGTTATCATTGATAGACTAATTAAGTAGAGTATCTACCTGGTGAATAATTATTCTTTCTTATCAATAGAGAGTCGTATTATTATACGAGGAAGGTTGCGGTGCAAGCATAGAATTATAGTAACGATGATGTATAGAATGAGATCCCAGATTCGATTTTCGATGTCGAGGGAGTTTCAAAGGTGATTATGTATAAGCTCGAGGAAGAGTGTGGGTCCATGGAATGATGGACGGAATAGAAATATTTAGGCATGGGAAATACGATGCTATAATACTTGATGCTGATATAAATATGTTTATGTTTTGTTCTCCTATGACAAACCTCTATAATTCAGAGGTAGGTTCCAAGCCAGATATTTTGTGGCAGTATATATTTTTTTTTATATATACAATTCTCTTCAGTTCATTCTTTTCTCTTCTTTTCATTTCATGTAATCTGAGAAGAACAACCCTTCCAGAAGGGGAGGTATTGCCGAATGACTATCTATCTGTGTGATAGAAGCCTAGTAGGATACCATCTATTGTTTAATTGCTTGTCAAGTACTAAAGGCTGGCCACCTTCTGTACTAACTATGCAATATAACAAGTGTTCATGATCATAGTGATCTCTCAACAAATTCCTTTACTTCTATATGATTGATCAAGCTTCCAAAGATAGAAGCAGCTGAAAAAGGAGTAATAAAGTGGTGGTAGTATGCGGAATGGGAACACATTCGTGATACTAAGGTTGATGTGGTTATTAAAAGGTTATAGAACGCTAACGAGCAAAAGTATAACCGGTATAATATTAGGAACGGAAGGTAGTAGCGATTACGAACTGGAAAAGAAAGGGTATTAAGAAGCAAAAGCTATAATGTTAGAAGCTATAATGAGAGTCTGTGCAATAGACTTGAAAGAAATTGGAATGATCACTTAACACGGATTGAGTTTTCTTACGACAATAGATCATATGTCATTATCGAGGTGTCACCTTATGAGATCCTTGAGGGAAGATAATGTCGATCTCCCTTATGTTAGGATGAAGTTGCAGAGCGCAAGATGCTCGGACCCGCAGTAGTCCAAAGGACCAGGGATATAATAGATCTAATCAGAGGACGGCTGGTAGTAACCCAAGATGGACATAAGAGGTATGCTGATTTGACTCAAAAAAGGACAAAGAGTATGAAATAGGGGGCCTAGTAATGTTATAGGTATCCCCTTGGAAACCCTTGAAAAGGATTGATGAGGTTCGGAAAGAAAGGAAAGCTAAGTCTACAATTTGTTGGACCCTTGGATATATTAAGATGTTTGGGAAGTTAGCATATGAGCTAGCCCTACCCCCGAACCTGTAGCAAGTTCATAACGTGTTCCACGTATCAATGTTAAGGAAGTGTAATTCGGATGCCAGACAAATAGGGGCATATGAGCGCATAGACATGCAACCAGACGTAACCTATATGGAGCAACCAGGAAGGGTATAGAGTAAAAAGGAACGAGTACTTAGGAGAAGGGTTATCAAACTAGTAAGAGTTTGATGGTAGAACCACAATGTGGGAAAATTTACTCGAGAGTTAGAAAGTGCAATGCTAAGAGAGTATCCCTATTCACTTTCTATCTGATTCCGGGACGGAATCCTTTTAAGGAGGGGAGACTGTAATAACCCCAATTTTTGGGAAATTTTTGAAACCCTTATGAATAGTGTTTTTGCTGAATGAGAAAACTTTTCATGCCACACTATGTAGGGGTTCTGATATGGATATTCTGAGATTTTATTAGTACTTTATATGGGATATAAGTGTATGTAAAGATCGTCAGAATCCAAATCCGAACACTTTGATTTTTCCCGGAAATACACTAGATACGGAAAGATTTGAGAAAAAGGTAACAGGATAAAAAGGATTTAAATTAAAGGATTATAGGAGAGGATCATAAAAGGAATATAATATATTGAGAAAGGTTAAGGGAACCTAAGTAATAAGATCCCGGGTATGATCCCTCAAACGATAAACGAAAACGAAAGTTAAGCGAACCGTATAACAGATCAGCGGTCATTAGGCAAACGATTAGGAAGTTAATCAAGGGGATTAGTGGGGATGATGTCATCCAGCCAATAGAAAGAGGACAAGGAGGGGAGGATGACATCATGAGGATGACACAAGCATGACAAAAAAGGAAGGAGATGTGGTGACTTTTTAACCACACAAAATCAAGGGCAACTAGCTAATTTACTAAAACAAACACAAAAATCAAACCAACCAAGCCAAGCAAATCATTTTTCATCAAAATCAAAAAGAAACCAAGGCATTGTTCTTCATGCTCTCGGCCAAAACAGAACCAGAATACTAAAACTGCTGTATCTCCTTCATTTCTCACTCAAATATTGTGTTCTATAGCTCATTGGAAAGGTATTGAGATGGCCTACAACTCTTGTTCACAAGTCTCGTTCAAATAATCATGGTAAGACCCTCATTTTTACAGTTCTTTAAATCGGACTTTTAGAAACTTCAAAGCCTAACTTTGTGTTCTTGATTTCTTTGGAAAGATCAAGCTTGTAGGAGGCTCCCTAAGGCTTCCTACCAACTTAACACCTCCCAAGGAAGGTATAAAATTCAAACCCTAGCCTTTACTTTATTTGTTAGTAAGTTTAATGGTTGGTGTTGTGAAATGACAAGCATGGATTGTGATTATTAGTAGTTTGGTTTGATTTGGAAGTGTTTTGGTAATTGAAGCTTGATTATAGTTCATAGGTCTTGATTGTGGTTGTTTGAGTTGAAAAACTTGGAGATTATGGACTGATGTGGTATGGTTTAGGTGAAGTTTTGTTGTATTGATGGTTATGAGTTGGTTGGTGGTTAATTGGAGTAGTTTAAACATTGGTAATCGCGTAAACATAGCCGTCGTAACGTCCGATTTTCTTTGGACTATTTTTGTGCATAACATTAGGACCCGAGAACCCCCTGCTAGATTATGACCACTGCCATGTTTAGATAGCTCATGTTACGAGCTTCGTTTTGATATGTAGTTCGTTCGATTCCGATGCACGGTTTAGGAGAAACGACCGTTTCAAGTAACGGCGTTTCGCGAACGAAACTTTTCCCCTCGCCTTACTTTGAAACATAGGTTAAGGACCAAAAAGGGTTAATTAATATATGAAACATTTATGGTAAGTGTGTTAGGCAGTTGGTAAGACACTCGCGAAGGAATCGCTTTAAAACTCGTAAAGGTTAAATTATTAAAAATGGTGGAGCCGAGGGTACCCGAGTGACTTAAGCGAATCAGTGAGCGCAAAACGAGCGTTAGAGTCTGAGTTGGTTAGGGTATAGATTTACAAGTGACTTTGGTTTAATTCCAACTTACTTGTTGCTTATAGGTTACCAGATTCGTCCCGAGCCATTCGTAACCCCCAGTCGCTCAGGCAAGTTTTCTACCCGATATACTGTTGTTGTGATGTAAATATATGTATATGCATTATCTTGTGATAGTGCATGATTGTTATTAGCAAATTTTGCGATATATTGGAGCATGCTGATATGGTATATATGCATGTCTGTTTCGTAATCTGGTTATCAATCTGTTGATTTCAATGCTTATAGTTGCATAATACCTATGCTAGAAATAAGCAAGTAGTTGCGTATACCCTTAGTATAGGGGATAAAAGGTGAACATATTTCTAAACCGGGAGTCGATGTTCCCGAGTATATTATATATATATATATTTATATATATATGGATATAGTTTTTAAAACTATGGATCGAATAAGGTTTATTCGATACCTTTATTTTACTTAATTGAATATTAATTTGAGTATTCATTCGAGGGCTTATGACTCAGTTTATTTTATTATTTGAATATTATTTGAATATTCATTCGAGGGCTTATGACTCAGTTTATTTTATTATTTGAATATTATTTGAATATTCATTCGAGGGCTTATGACTCAGTTTATATTATTATTGAATATTACTTGGATATTCATTTGAGGATGTATGACTCCTTTATTTTATGAATATTATT
Organism: Apium graveolens; assembly: GCF_009905375.1. Classification (NCBI taxonomy): domain Eukaryota; kingdom Viridiplantae; phylum Streptophyta; class Magnoliopsida; order Apiales; family Apiaceae; genus Apium; species Apium graveolens. The sequence continues at coordinate 154,945,464 of NC_133650.1, forward strand.
TATAGTATTCATTCGAGGTATTATGACTCCGCTTATTACTTAATAATATTCTTTATTGTATTAAATAATAAGGTGTCGATAATCAAACTTACTTTTGATTATTCAAATAAAGATATTACTTTCGTATAAGTATATCTTTGATTATTTGCTATTCATTTCAAGTATAAGTTTTAATACTTCTACTTCAATTATTTTATAAAGATTATTCTTTATGGGAATATTATTTAAATAATAATATTCAGACATTTTCTAAATATTCTGGGGACTGATTTACTTCATTAAATCAGCTTCACTCCAAACATTCTTAAAAATGTTTTGCGAGTCTTCAAAATGATTTTTTTAAAAGTTAGAGCGGATCCCAAAACTCATTTTTTTTAAGATCCTCCTTTCGAAGGGGATTTAAATACTCGCTCAAAACCTGAGGGATCCGGCTCTGTGGTGTGTTTTATATTCGCAACAAGGTTGCTGTTTTGATAAATGAATTGATTACTTACCCAACACCCGGGAAGTAAAATTCTTGGAACAAGTTAATCCATTAACAGGCATCGCCTGGGAAATATCGGTGAGTTCTCCTTTCCAAATAGATACGACTTCTTGGTGGAGCCGTATCAACAAGTTTCTACTTGGGGAAAGTGGGGACAAGCTTTACGTTTCAGAGTCATGGATTTCATCTGAACTAGGAGTGGCGTAAGTGGCCGAGTAGCGCCGGCCCAGCCTTATTATATTGTCCCAAATGGCCTGGAAGTTCCGCTAAGGCGGTCCATTCCTTAGGAGTTCAGTGTTCGGTTGACAAGTAAATCCGACAGGTTCTCCTCTACATGTAGAAAATGGTGGGGTTGTACTACTACGACTGATCATCGTAAGTGGTCTTCCTGGCGCGGCAAACTCCCGTAATGAGTTCATCATCCAATTGGATAATTTCTGCAACACTACCCAGAGCACTTCGATAGAAAGGCTACGGTTGGGCGATTGTTGAGTGTTGGCAGGGTCAAGTTTTCAAAATGATGTTTACATCAAATGAAGTATCTCGTAACTTCATTTTATTTTGATAATATTTTAAAGATTTAATCTATTCAAATCTTGCCTTATAGTCTCATCTATGTGATGAACTTTTGAAGCTAATTATAACTTGAACGGTGGTAGTTCAAGTAGAATTTGGGAAAGATATAAGTATATTGGGGTATCTTGTAACTTCATCTTTTAAACTTATATCTAATTAATAATTGTCTTATGAATGACAAAGATTTTCAGAAAAACGTTGAGACAAGGTTAGATATATGAGATCACCTTGCAACGATATTTTTTTTTATACAGTTATACACTGGGACTTTGTGTATATTGTGCATGGAAGAGGACTTCCAATATTTTGAAAAGTATATATGTATATATATATACTGAATATTTTGCGACTTCATCGCATTAAGATATCAACTTGGTTCATTTCTTTTGACCAAGACTTTCATGAGTACTATGAGAAGGCTTATGTATTGTTAATCATTATACATATTATTTTGGTGGGCTTGCTGCTCACCCTTGCTTTCTTCTTTCATCATACAACATCAGATAGACAAGATGAACCGGACCAAGCTCCCGATTCGCAAGAGGTTAGGAGACGTTCCGCAGTTTTCTAGAAGCACTGATGCCGCCATAGCTGAGGTAGGAACTACCAATAGGCTAGGCTTTCAACTTTTGATGTATCAGATTATGTATATTTATGAATTGTAATAATGGCAAAGAAATGTAAATTTATTCAGAAACCTGTTTAAGGTGTATTGGCATATAATTGTGGAATAAAACGACTTGTGATTATTTTTGGATATTCATCTCTGAGACTATAACTTGTGGTGTGTGTGTTTATTGTGGGGTCACAGTACAGAGTAGTTGATTATTTATTAAGATTGGGTGTTGTTAAGGGAAATGGAACTCGTGACAACCCGGATCCCCGACCCCGGATTTGGGGGTGTTACACTACTACTGAGAAAGAACTATTGGCTATTGTCTATGGTTTTGAGAAGTTTCGGTCTTATTTAGTTATGACGAAGGTGACAGTTTTCACTGATCACGCTGCTATTCGCTATCTCGTCTCAAAGAAGAACTCGAAGCCTAGACTTATTCGATGGGTTCTTTAACTTCAGGAATTTGAGTTCGAGATCAAGGACATAAAGGGTACTGAGAATCAAGTCGCTGATCATCTCTCTCGTTTGGAAGATCCAAGTGCTACTTTACAAGATAAGACATTGATAAATGAGTCTTTTCCCGATGAGCAATTGTTTGGGGTGCAAAGATGAAAAACTGTGGTTCGTAGACATTGTGAACTACCTTGTGAGTAATATTATGCCTCCATACTTATCTTATGCTCATAGGAAGAAGTTTATGCATGAAGTGAAGTGGTACATGTGGGATGAGCCATTCTTGTTAAGGCAAGGAGATGACCAAATCATCAGGAGATGTATTCCGTACAGCGAAACAGCGGGGGGGGGGGGGGATCTTGCGAGATTGCCATTTGACTGCATATGGAGGTCACTATGGTGGAGAAAAGACAGCAGCTCGTATTCTTCAAGCGGGATTTTTTTGGCCTACATTGTTTAAGGATGCGCATCAATTTATTTTGAAATATGATCGATGCCAGCGTGTGGGTAATATGTCTAAAAGGGATGAGATGCATCTTAATGTGCTTCTCAAGGTTGAAGTCTTCGATGATTGGGGAATTGACTTTATGGGGACGTTTGTTTCATATTGCAATAATTAGTATATCTTGTAGGCGGTTGATTATATCTCAAAATGGGTTGAAGTTAAGGCTTTGCCGACAAATGATGCGAAAGTAGTGCTTAATTTTCTTCATAAGCAGATATTCACAAGATTTGGGACTCCAAGAGTCATAATCAGTGATGAGGACCATATTTCTGCAATCGCAAGTTCACCTCCATGATGCAAAGGTATAATATGAATCATCATATTGTTACATCCTACCATCCGCAGACAAATAGTCAAGCCGAGGTATCTTATAAAGAGATCAAGGGCATTTTAGAGAAGGTTGTGTGTCCATCAAGGAAAGATTGGTTTTTGAAGTTGGATGAAGCTGTTTGGGCGTATCGAACAGCATACAAGACTCTGCTTGGCATGTCATCATTTTAGTTTGTTTATGGGAAAGGATGTCATTTGCCTGTGGAGCTCGAGCATAAAGCGTATTGGGCTTTGAAAAGGTTAAACCTTGATTTGAATGCAGCTGGTAAGAAGAGAATGTTTCAATTGAATGAACTCGACGAGTTTTGGCTTTAAGCTTATGAGAATAACAAAATGTAGAAGGACAAAGTCAATAGGTGGTGCAATAGGGGTCTAATGCTCAAATCATTTGTGCTGGGGCAACAAGTTCTGTTATTCAACTCTCATCTCTGTCTTTTTCCTGGAAAGTTGAAGTCGAGGTGGTCAGGGCTGTTTATTATTAAAACTGTGTTTCCACATGGAGCGGTAGAGATTTTTGAAAATGATCCAGGCCAAGCATTCAAGGTGAATGGACAGAGGTTGAAGCATTACTATGGGGATACGGCAAACCGTGAGGTGGTTAGTGCCGTTTTGTTGTCTACTTGATCTCGAGTTTCTACATCAAGCTAATGACGTAAACCAAGCACTTCTTAGGAGGCAACCCGTGTTTGTTGTACATTATTAGGTAGAGGAAGAAGAAAACAAGGAGAAAAACACAAAAAAAATTAGAAAAACAAAAAAAATTAAGTTCAACTACAGAAGCACGGAGCGCCCGCGCTGAGAAGCGGGGCGGCCGCACTGATTTATCAGTAACTGCGCACGTCTGCGCTGGGAAGCGGGGCGGCCGCGCTGGAATTCCAGAAGCAAGGTGCGCCCACGCTGTCAGGCAGGGCGGCCGCGCTGGCCCCTTGTAGTAAAAAAAAAGATAGCAAATAAATTGAAAATCGGGGGGTGCAACATAAAATCAATTCCTGCCCAAATTTACTGTTCCACATCCCATATTTCCCTCTCCAAATCAATTTCCATCACCCTATTATTCCCATTATTCCCATAATCAATTCTCACTTCTTTTCCATAACCAATTCTATTCCTAATCTCCTATATACACACACTTATTGTAATATCCGGGATATCGCGTGTAATTATTTGAATCAATAAATGATTTTTATGTCATTATTATGTGATTTTTGGTGAATTATCTGATGATCGTTGTGGATATGTGGATGCTTATATGTGGTAAAGTATAAGTATGTTAATTTTATTATGTCCAGAATAAAATACAGATAATTAAGGTATTTTTTTGGTAATTTTTGTAGTGTTATATGATTTTATATTGATTTATGAATTTATTAATTATTTTCTGAATAATTTCAAAATTATTTTATAAAGCGGGAATCATCCAACTTCAACCGTTTTTACATTTTTACAACCCGAAACTCTTCCGAAAACTCCTTCCTAACCTGATCTGGTGATTCCGGACATTTTCCGTGTTTTGACTTTTTCAATCTGGATTACGATTTAACCCGTGCGCGTCCCGGCGTAATATTTTCGATACGATAATCATTTCGGTGAATCAACAAAACTCGTATTCTCAAAAGACGGGATATTATTACGTTATTTTCATATAAAGTGTTTTAAGAAGCCTGGTTTGGATAATTATCCAATACGGGTACCAAATCGGATTGTTTTTGCAATTATTTAGCGGCTAAGTAACTAATTTATCGATCCAAAATGATCCGACACGAACCAATATTCCATAAATATATATAGCCCTTTTATTATTTCATATTCGTATAATCATAATCGATCATTAAAAATATAGAAAATATAGAGAAAACCCCTAAAAACGTTGCGTTCTTTATAATCAAACGCACGAACGAAGACGTTATCGAACTCCGATTCGGGCGTGCCATATATCAAATCGAAGCTCTCGAAAAGACCTTTCTGAATCAACCATCACTTTTGGTGCAAAAATCAAGGTTAATTTCTTATTTTGTTATTTTAATTCGAATTATTTATGGATTAAATTATGCAAATTTGTTTTTGATGTTGTTGATGTGATTTGATGGCATAATCATGTAGATCTTTTCTTCCTGGTCAATTTGGTATATTATGTGTCAAAAATAGAGTTCAATAACATATAGAATATTGGGTTTGATTCTCGGATTATGAAATTATGGTTATATTCATATGAATGTTCTTGATTGATTTTTGGGTATTTCTTAATTAGGGGTTATTAGTTGATTCCGTTAATTGGGTTATGTTCCTCGCTCAATTTGCAATCGAAACATATATATAAAAGTTACAAACGATTCCGGGAAGGTTGTGAACGAAGCTCGCCGGATATTCGCCGGGCTTGGTTCGATTTTCACCGGAAGCAGAGTTCAGGGAATGATTTGCTGGTTTAAACGATTCACCGATGTTCCTTGTTGATTTTGGAATGGAAACCCCATACGAAGCAAGTTCAACAACCCTATTTTTGTCGAAATGAAGCCTCTACGGAATATTTTTGGGTCACCGGAATCTGCAATTCAGCCGGCGTGTTCTTCAGTATTTGGGTGACCCGTTCGGGTCAGTTTTGACCCGGGGTTTGACCCGGTTTTGATTCATTTTGCTTCAAAAACCTTTCTGATATGTTGTTCTTACAGTTTATCCCCTGAAAGTTTCTATACTTTGCAAATTTCAGACCTTTGTTTCAAGAGTTTTCGAAAATTGGATTTCTTTTATAAAATTTATTTTAGAAATTGTTTTTAATTTCCAAAAATTCCCAAAACCATTATTTTAATTCCGAAATTCATTTTTAATTCAAAACTAAATCTAATTTATTTTATTAATTAATTTTAGTCAGTTTTTAATTACTTTAATTAATCGATTAATTTAATATTAATCGATTAATTAATTTAATTAATTATTAATTGATTTTAATTAATTTAATAATTAGATTTAATTATTTATTTGAATTTAAAAATTCCGAAAAATAGTTTCGAGCTTCAAAATATTATTTTAAATTATTTTCAAGGCTCGATAATTTTTATAAAATTATTTTAAAGTCATATCCGGATGTTCGAACCCTGTTATTTAATTATAAAATGATTCGGAGACCTGTTTTAATTCTGAAAAATGTTCAAAAATTCGTATTAAATACCTGAAATATCATTTTAATCCCGAATCTTCTTTGAAAAATTATTTGATCGTATATCCTGTATGTTATATGCTACGTGCTATCTGATTGATGTGTTATAAGCCTCTGTGGTTATTGTTTGACTATTTTAGTCATAACTTTCAATCCGTAAATCGGATTTGGGTAAAACGAAGGGTAGATAAAAGCTTATGACGTCTATGTGACGATTAGAATGATATGAGATTGAGTATTGATAGATACTTGTGATGCCTAGCAGAGTAAGCGAGGCATAGAAAAGAAAGCCAGTGATCAGTAAATAGAACTGAAGTGTAGAAAAAGAAAGCAAGTGATCGATGAATAGAAGCAAGGCATAGAAAAAGAAGGAAAGTGATGGAAAAGTAAAACTGTTAGAAGGGTATAAGTAAAATTGGAAATCATTGGTGATAAGGCAAGTACTTCTGAACCTTTCTTCAAGATATATTGCAAATATTTTCAAACTTTGTCATAACATTTTTTAGTATTCAAAGTAAATCCTGTTTTATATTGCAAGCACTTTAAACTATTTAACCCTGAACCCTGATTATTATTGATCTTGAGCCATAAGCCTTATTCTTCATAAACCATTGATTGTTGGATTCTCAGATACGATCTTGACACATACAATACTACTCCACAAATACATATCTACCACATACTGATTTCTAATATTGAATTGCTTGACATACCAACCCTTATTCCTTGTTTAACAGAAGACCAATCCTTGGAACCCTTAAACCTTGGTCTTCTACTTTCTGATCCTTTCTTTGATTGAAAGCCGATCTTTTTGAATTCCTTGTTATACCTTCATGGTACTGTGAATCACCCTACGCTTCAAGATAAATGTTGTTTATGATTCAGCTTATTGAATTACATTGGTTATCATATTAAATTATTTTAGAATTGGATGGTTTTTATAAATGTGGACCAGATTCGTGGTCGGACTAGATTTGTGGTCATAATAGGCAAATGCGTGCCTTAGATCCAGTATATAGAGCAAAGCTGAGAGTCTTGCTCGGGGTTAGTACATGACTGATCAACAGCCTAACCTTGTTTTTTAAAATGAAAAGTGAATATCCAATTCTAATCATTGCTTATTCAGAAACTTGATTCTTCTGAATCATTTAAATTGATTATTTTTTAACCTCAATTGTTGCTATTATGACTTGCTGAGCTAGTTAGCTCACGCTTGCAAAACTTTTTATGTATTTAACAGTTGAAAAGGAAATTTGTTGATAACGAGGATTCCCAGTCCAATGTGCGAGCTAGGATTCCAGGTTAAGTTGGATCGAGCTAGCAAGAGCGTTATATTATAGATGAGTTATGCAAGAGTGTAAGAATGATATCATTATCAATTGTAAGTTGAACTAGTTGGGATTTGTTACGATGTAATAAAAGTTAATGTTGTGGCTTGTTTTCATACTTTAACCTGTTGCGATCCATGGTTGTGTAAAGAAGGGTCAATGCATATAATATTTTATATACATGTTTAAATATGGTGTGTATGTGTGTGTTGTGGACCCCAAACTTCTGACCTGGATTTGGAGGGCGTTACAGGTTTGGCATCAGAGCCACGGGTTATAAGTCACTGAAACAAGCCTAGATTGTCGGGAATGGATAGAGGATTTGGATTAGGAAATAGAAAGATAGAATGTCGAGAGGTTGAGTGCGACTGTACAATAGGTTTTGGTATGATTCGTGATGAGATTCGAGATTCTTATCTAGCGATGCAATTTTCAGATAGCTGCGATGGCAGATTCTTTTATCCCGATATCGTCTGATGATTATGAGCCTTCAGTCGGAGGACCATCATTTAATTCATGCCCTGCTCTTCCACTGGTGTTAACTATATCACCTCATGTTGTGACTGTTGTACCTTTTTAAGCTATTATCTCATTCCCTGATGCGAAGCTACCTATTCGAGAATCCCCCCATATGCTAATTCTGGTTCTACCGGATATTCAGCTATAAGCGCATCTTTTCTGTCTACACTACGCCTTGTTCCATACCATCAGATTAAAACTCATCTTATGAAGTAACAACACCTATAAAGATGGATTCGATAGTTACAATATATGGTGAGTATATAAGGTATTAAGAAATGTGAGAAAGAACCTAGAGTGATGATACGTGTGTTCCGGAAGATAGCCGCTACCAGGTTATATGGAACTACTAGTAAGTATGCCACCCATGATTATATTGTGAAGTGAGATAGATGGATTTTAAAGGAATTTGAGAAGGTTGGATATTGAGAGTTTTCTTGGAATTAATGATGATGTTATGATCAATCATGATACGTATAGTAGTAATGTGATGTGATATTAGTCAACCTTGTTTTATAAAATGGATTTAATGATTACTGGATAGACTTGTTATACCTAGTAATCGTAAGAGAGAATGATAAGAGTGTTACCAGTATGGAAGACTAGAAGTGAAGTTATGAATAAGATAATATGCAACGGTAACTGAAGTTTTTGTCGACCAATGAAGGCAAAATGGACCCAATAAAGAGTAGAAGATATATGGGAATGAATGAGCTCTTATCTGAGTGTTACCCTAATTTGATACTTTGTAATGGTTGAAAAGAACGACAACCAACTCATATAGTAATGACGACCAGGTGTATGATTTTCAAGATTTTAAACCAGTTTTCAAAAGACATTTTCTTAACAGAATTTTTTTTTCTAAAAATCCTTTGAACAAAACAAGTTTTAAAAAAACTTGGTTGTCCAATTACTACTTGAGTTTCTCGATTGTTATAAAATTTGGATTACCTAGAAGTATACTTGTTCTAGAAGTTAGTACGGTTAATTTAAAAGGCCAAATAGACCCGCTATTATAGAGAAGGTTTGATTGTTCTTAGCAGAAGAGTATAAATCTTGTTTGATAAGTTTAACGATGAAACCAATGTACGGAGAAACTGTTCATCCAATTTATGAGACGATTAGAGTTAGAAGAATACATTGATTCACAAGAAGCCGAGTATAAGCAAAGAAGATTGAGGAAATCTCTAGACTTTCTAAGGGAAGAACGATATTAGCAAAAGGGGTGATATGTTGAACGATCAGCAGCATAAGCGAAATTTGAAGTTATGAGTGTAAATCTCGTAAGACTGCAAATAAAGTCGAATTATAAACATGGAAGCGCAACGCGAAAGATACAAGACCCAGTACATGAGAATTTATTTTAATGATTGATTTAAGAAGGCAATTCAGATAATTTTCTAAAGTTAATATATGACTCGGAATGGGATCTATTGATCGGACAAGCGTTGAAGCTGTAAATAGATAAAATGTGGATGGCGACCAATGGTATTATTCTTTCCTATAATCCTATATATTCTTATGAATCTCGAGTAAAGTATGAACTTTTTTCATGATCAGCTCTATAAGGTGACAAGAAAATTGTTGAATCTCTTTCGAATCATTCCTCCTTCAAAATATTGCTTTCTGATTGAGACAAGCAGTGTTATGGTGTGACACTTTGTCGAAATGGCAAAAAGTCTGGTGGGACACCACCTAATCATATGATGTATGCCATATAGTATGAAAGACTGGCCATCTTGAGTACAAATATGGTTGTCTCACTCATATCCAAATCATCATTCATTCTTTCCTCTCCAATTATGATTTCTTGATTCATGGATCTTTCCGATTGTTTCCTTGTACTCTTATTCCCTACAAAAGGTTTCCAATCAGAATCATATACATAAATTCTTTCTTGTCAAAGGTCTATCCTTTGAATGTTTTAAAAAGGAAGTGAAATGAAACCGTGTAGCAGATGGAGTTATATGACGAGTATGGATAATTACAATCCAATAAATGGTGGACATTTACGTGCAAAGAAGAACCATTATGTCGATAATGCGGTTGTTGCGAGGACATCAAATCAGAAGCGGAAATCTGTATACATGATAAGTTGCGAGTATAAGATTTTGGCATGAATTGGAGTAATTATCAAACCATATGAGATAAATTAATTAGAGAAATAAGAAAGTAAAGATGTGTATATCGGATAAGGAAAATGATTGATTGAACAACGGAAGCGAATGAAGAAATTCTTAATAATAACCAGATAATCAATTAATACATTGTGCAGATGAAGCATGCTTCAATCATGTGGGAGATATTTGTCATGAAGATTCAAGATCAAAGAAATGCTAGTTACGAATAAACTTTGAGTGCGTTCATCAAGGAATGGTTAGGCTTTCCCACTCGGGTAAGTAAGTTACGGCAAATTTGATACTTATAACTGGGTCAGCAAAGAAGGTTCAGTATAAAAAGGACATAAGGGGAATGAAGGTATGGTGGTTTGACTGCAACAATTTTTAAGAAATGATGCTTTAAAACCAAAGGAATTCTTTCACGAGATTATAAGAGTGTTGGTTGAGACCAGTTGTTAGTTATCAGAAGTTGAACAAATTAATTAATAAGAACAAGTGTATATTGTCAAGGATAGACGAATTCTTAATGAGAGAGCTTGAATTGAAACATGAACTAGAAGAATTTTAGAATAATTTGTAATTGTACTCAGCATTGATATTCTGTTATAATCAGGAAATATGAGAAAAAGGTGTGGTATAATAAGAATTGTTCGCTCTAATCTTAAGTTGAACTAGAGACATGGGTTGTACTGATTAATATTACATGAGGTGGTGAAATGGTGAGTTTAGAAGGCGGAAGTTGATTGGTCTACTTCTGGGTTAATTGTTAGTTGTGTGATTGATTGTTGGTGTCGGCTTGAGCCCGACTGGTAGTAAATAATATAAAGAAGATGCTGCCCAAATTTTCAGAAATTTCCCTGCTTTTAAAGATAGAAAGTATACTTTCGTGTATTATTGATATTCCTGTTAATACTCCAAATAATTGTGATCTCGGTTTTTGAAAAAGGTTGTTACAGCCAATCCGACTATATATAATTGGTCTTTGATTTCATTTAGCTAGTAATCACTTGGGCCAATTGATCAATTAAATGAGTTAATTGGTTAATTTTACCAATTAATGGTCAGTTAGATGGAAATCGATTCCAATTAGATTAAGTCAAATTTTGATGTGATTTTCAAATCCAAAATCAAAGCAATGAGGAATTTGGAAAAAGTAAGGACACCAGTAGAATTCAGGAATTGCTGCAACTGCGTGAGGCTTTACTTGGATGAATATTGTAATATCCAGGATATCGCGTGTAATTATTTTTATCAATAAATAATTTTTATATGATTATTATGTGATTTTTGGTGAATTATCTGATGATTGGTGTAGATATGTGGATGCTTATATGTGATAAAGTATAAGTATGCTAATTTTATTATGACCAAGATAAAATGTAGATAATTAAGGTATTATTCTGGTAATTTTTTGAGTATTATCGAATTTTATATTGATTTATGAATTTATTAATTATTTTCAGAATGATTACAAAATTATTTTAAAAAGCCGGGAATCTTCCAACTTCAACAGTTTTTATGTTTTTATAACCCGAAACTATTCCGAAAACTCCTTACTAACCTAATCTGGTAATTCCGGACATTTTCCTTGCTTTTACTTTTTCAATCCGAATTACGGTTTGACCCGTGCACGGACCGACGCAAGATTTTCGATACGATGACTATTTTGGTGATTCATCAAAACCCGTATTCTCGAAAGACGGGATATTATTACAATATTTTCATATAAACTGTTTTATAAGAAGCCCGGTTTGGATAATTATCCAGTACGGGTATTAAATCGGATTATTTTTACAGTTACTCAGCGGCTAAGTAACTAATTTATCGATCTAATACTCGTTTTTGCAGCTACTTAATCGCTAAGTAACGAATTTAATGATTCAACACGAACCAATATTCCAAAAATATATATAGCCCTTTTATCATTTCATTTTATTCGAATAATCACAATCAGTCAGTAAAACCCCGTAAAATATAGAGAAAATGTTGAATTCACGTCGTGTTCATAATCAAACGTATGGACGAAGGCGTTATCGAACTCCGATTCGGGCGTGCAATATATCAAAATGAAGCACTCGAAAAGTTCTTTCATAATCAATCATCCATATCAGTGCACAAATCAAGGTGATTTTCTTATTTAATAATTTAAATTCGAATTATTTAGTAATTAAAATATGAAATATTGTTCTTGATGTTGTTTGTGTGATTTGATGGCATAATCATGTAGATAATTTTCTCCTGATCAATTTGGTATATTTTATGTCAAAAATAGAGGTCAATAACATGGTGAAAATGGGGTTTGATTCTGTTAAAATTCGAATTAGGGTTTTTAATTATCTGAATGTTCTTAATTCGATTTGGGGATTTTGTTTTGGTTGATTCTGGGTTCGAGAAAGCAGTATCAGTGATTAGATCATTTTAAAACTATTCATTTTATGTATATAATTTCGGTGTTGGCTTCCTGGATTGAATCGCCGGAAAAGCTCGAAAACCCGGCCTGTTTTAATGGCGTTTTGCCAGAAAACACGGGCACGGGGTTACAAATAAGAACAGAGGGCAGCTGCGAGTTCCTGGGAGACTTAGGAGTGTATTTCTGTAAAGTATTTCACCAAATGATTCGGAGTCCAATTTTTATTTCGAAAAATGTTCAAAAATTCGTATTAAATACCTGAAAAATCATTTTGACCCCGAATCTTCTTTGGAAAATTTATTTTGACCGAATATCATGCATGCTATGTGCTACGTGCTATCTGATTAATGTGTTATATGTCTATGTGGTTATTGTTTGACTGTTTCAGTCATAACTTTCAATCCGTAAATCAGATTTGGGTGAAACGAATGGTAGATAAAAGCTTATGACGTCTATGTGACAAATAAAATAATATGAATATGAATAATTGATAGATACTTGTGATGCCTTGCAGAGTCAGCAAGGCATAGAAAAAGAAGGAAAGTGTTTGATGAGTAAAACTATTAGATGAGTACAAGTAAAGTGGAAATCGTCGGTGATAAGGCAAGTACTTCTGAACCTTTTTCAAGATATATTGCAAATATTTTCGAACTGTTTCATAATATGTCGCTATTATTGAAAATAACTCATGTTTTATACTGCAAGCACTTTAAACTATTTAACCTTGAACCCTGATTCTTATTAATCTTGAGTCATAAGCCTTATTCTTCATAAACCATTGATTATTGAATTCTCAGATACGAGCCAGACACATACGATACCACTCCAAAAATACATATCTTCCACATAATGATTCTGATACTGAATTTCTTGACATACCAACCCTTATTCCTTGTTTAACAGAAGACCAATCCTTGGAACCCTTGAACCCTTGGTCTTTTACTTTCTGATTCTTTCCTTGATTGAAAGCCAATCTTTTTGAAATCCTTGTTATACCTTCATGGTGTGGTGAAACACCCTATGCTTCGAGATAAATATTATTTATGATTCAGTTTATTGATTTACATTGGTTATCATATTGTTATTCTGGAATTGGATTATTTTTAAATTAAGGACCAGATTCGTGGTCGGACCAGATTCGTAGTCATAATAGGCCAATGTATGCCTTGGATCCAGTATAGAGAGCAGAGCTGTGTGCCTTGCTCAGGGTTAGTGCGTGACTGATCAGCAGCCTAACCTTGGTTTTTAAAATGAAAAGTGAATATCCAATTCTAATCATTGCTTATTCAGAAACTTGAATCTTCTGAATCATTTCAATTGGTTATTGTCTAACCTCCGTTATTGCTATTATGACTTGCTGAGCTAGTTAGCTCACTCTTGAAAACTTTTTATGTTTTCAACAGTTGAAAAGGAAATTATTGGTAATGAAGATTCCCAGTCCAGTGTGTGAGCTAGGATTCCAGGTTAAGTTGGATCGAGCTAGCAGGAGCTTGATATTGTAAATAAGTTATGTAAGATTGTGAGAACGATATCATTATCAATTGTAAGTTGAATTAGATGGGATTTGGTACGTTGTAATAAAAGTTAAGGTTGGGGTTTTTTTCATAATTTACCCTGTTACGATCCGTGGTTGTGTAATGAAGGGTCAATGCATATAATACTTTATATACAGGTTTATATATTGGGTGTGTGTTGTAAACCCCAAACTTCTCACCCGGGTTTGAAGAGCATTACAAATATGCCCTTTATAATGGACAAGTGAAATAAAAAGTTATTTATTTGGACAAGTAAGGAGAACGTTTTAAGAACTAAAGATTTAAGATAGAGCAAAGAGAAGAAAGAAAGGAAAGGAAAAAGGGAGGTGGAATGAAGAAGAGATTAGTACCTACACCAATATGGATTTTATTAGTCAATCAAAGAGATTTTATTATCTGCAATAAAGTTTTGTTAAAGGACGTCTTGTTTCCAAATTGTTTTGATAATCATAAAATAAATGATTTATCAAGTAATTCTGGTTTGGATAAAATGTGAGATACAGTTTTAATTCAATTTCTGATTGATGTTAATACTTAAGTTGTTGTCAAATATCGAAAGTGGTATTAATATAGATGATTGATGTTTACTTCAGAATGGGATGTGGTGAGCATAAAAGTTCGTATTGATATCTAATTTGATATGACATCAAAATGAATATTAAGGTCAAGAGTTCAGTTTGAATGAGCTATGAGACTGAAGAACGGAAATAGGAGAGGAAGTGGAATCAAAGGGTGATAAAGAAACTTTATAAGATGCCAGGATATAGGTAAGATATGGGTAATATGAAAGACAGAAGTAAGGTGAAAAATTTAGGAAACATTTGTAAATTGAGATAGGGAATGCATCCCAGGAGTACGATCAAGTACCGAAGGCTAAAGGGAAATATCTAGTGACCAGACGTGAAGATTAAATGGGGGAAAACGTAAATAAATGTTATACCTACCCAAGAATTAAGGCGGGACATCAAATGATAGATGGATACTTTTCCCCAGGAGACGTCGTAGTGAAATCACCTGAGAACCAAAGGTGAGGATAACGTAAATTAAATTTATTGATAGGTTATCCAAACCCAGTCTTTCTCTTTTATTTGTAAGCAGTTCGTCCAATAAGTGGGTTAGTTGCTATTTGAAGAAATGATGGTACGTCATCAGATCCAAAAATTGATTGTAAATGATCAATATTGTTTGATGTGAGATTTGACAGGAGTATTCAGAATACAATGAATTATATCAAACCAGAATAGTATATACCACTCCTAGATGAACGGGTATTAAGGCGGAACTAAAAGATAGGAATTTGGCTATGATAGCTCAAGAGATTCAAGCTACTCCGAAAATATGATACAAGATCTAGAGGGCAAAGAAGACTTTCTGATAGTATGGCACCAAGAAAGAATAAATGTTATATGTGACTAGATGTCAAGGAAAACATTGCAGTCAGTTTCTTATGAGAACTTCTTAGAACCAAAATAATTGATAATATGGGTTAGAATAAGCCGGTGATGCCTCCAGGCTAGTGTACTTTCTTCAAAGTAGTAAGAGATTTTTGCTCAGCAAATATACTCGATTATGATTCAAGGAAAATAAGATATGATGATAAGTTTGTCCATTAATTATATTCAGTCGAGAATTTCTCGTTAATTTTTAATTTTGGAGTAATTTCGAGAACGTTAGAAATCGAATACGCCATGGTTTCAGTATATCATTTGCAGATGGATGTGAAGATTAAGAGAACGATTAAAGAGCCTCGAATGCGATTGGAAGCGATTATAAACTAGGTTAATTGAACAGAGAAACATGTGGGAATGTGGTTCAATAACCTTTAAATGTTGCAAATGTTCATGAGCATGAATTACTAGAATTAGAAAGAAAAGAGAATTAATAGACATTATGCTAGTCTTTTTGGAACAGTAAAATAGAAAGGATAAGTGTAAATGAATTGGCTTCTCCGCCACACGTATAGTAGGTTCATAGGTGTGTATAGATGTATACTCATGAAGACTAATTTAGTTCTATTATATATAAAATGGAGGCTTGAGTTGAGTTATATGAGCAACTAATAGAATATGATGTCAGCAAGAGACTGTTAAGTATTGATTGATACTACGAGTAAACGTTTATGAAAAGTTGTAAGGTTGAGGAATCAACCTAAGAAAATGGATGTGAGATACTTGGATCTATCATTATCTGATCCTTAGTGTGATTCTGAGAACAGAATCCTTTTAAGGGGGGAAGGATGTAATATCCGGGATATTGCGTGTAATTATTTGTATCTATAAATGATTTTTATGTGAATATTATGTGATTTTGGTGAATTAACTGATGATCAGTGTGGATATGTGGATGCTTATATGTGGTAAAGTATAAGTATGTTGATTTATGAATTTATTAATTATTTTCTGAATAATTACAAAATTATTTTATAAATTTGGGAATGTTACATATATTTGATACTGTCATGACTGATATGATTTATGTTTAGTTTTCAGATCTTACTTAAATAGGACAAATCAGTACTTAACTGAAATCAGCATTTATACTGAAGACAGAGATCCCCGATTTAACTCAAGATTCTGGAAGCAATTCCAGGAATGTCTTGGCACGAAGTTGAATATGAGCACGGCGTATCACCCGCAGACTGATGGCCAGAGTGAAAGAACAATTCAAACAATTGAAGACATGTTGCGCAGTTGTGCAATCGATTTTGCTGGAAGTTGGGACGACCACCTGCCATTAATTGAATTTTCATATAACAACAGCTATCATTCCAGTATCGGCATGCCACCATATGAAGCTTTGTACGGGCGAAAATGTAGATCACCAACAAGTTGGGATGAAGTAGGAGAAGGGAGAATTCTCGGCTCAGAATTGGTACAACAGTTGCATGACTCAGTCAAGTTAATTCAGAAAAGGTTGCTTGCTGCTCAAGATAGACAGAGGAAGTATGCGGATCCAGCGCGTAAGGATGTTCAATTCCAAATTGGCGAAGCTGTGTTGCTAAAAGTGTCACCTAGGAAAGGGTTGATAAGATTTGGCAAGAAAGGAAAGTTAGCACCTAGATACGTAGGTCCTTTTAAGATTTTGAGTCAAGTAGGAAAGGTGGCCTACGAGTTGGCCTTACCACCTCAGTATCAGCATGTGCATAATGTGTTCCATGTGTCGTTGCTTAAGAAGTACAATCCTGACGCTAGCCATGTGATAGAATATGAACCTGTAGAAATTCAGGCAGACCTGTCATTTGTGGAGCAACCGGTTAAAGTACTCGACTGGCAAGTAAAGAGTCTTAGAAATAAATCAGTAAAGTTAGTGAAAGTACTTTGGAGGAACCCTAAGGTCGAAGAGTCGACTTGGGAGTTAGAGTCTGATATGCGTTCCCGGTATCCTCATCTGTTCTCTTAGATTCTGGGGACAGAATCCCTTAAGGGGGAGAGGATGTTACGACCGGCATTTTATGTAATATTATTTGTGAATAATATTAAGTTAAATAAAAATATATTCAATGCTTGTACGTTTGTGTGAGTGAAAATTTCTGCATTATAAATTTGCTTTGGGTAGTATATGATTTTTCAAAGCAAGAATTTATTTAATTTCTTTATTTTTGATTTATAAGGAATATTCTAAGCTTTGGAAAAATTTTATTTTAAAAGACATTTTGTTCACAAAATTTTGAAAATGATTTTATAAAGTCTCTAAAAATCCAAGTTATTTTATGGTATAAATTTTATAATTTTTGAACTTGTATTTTATTATATAAAAATAAATCTTTGGAAATTAGTTGCTTAATAATTATCAAATTACATGATTACCCTTGCATGCAAACTCTCTTCTATTCAACCAAGGGGCAAGGAGGGCAATTCCAACCCCACTCACTTTCATTTTACTAGCCACATTACTATTTTGTCCTTGCATGCAAATCTACCTAACTAGGATTGGAAGGTTACTATTGTAATTTCTCTCATCCACTCACTTATGGGCAAATAAAAACCAAGTAAACATGACAAACACACCACTTTCACTCCACCATTTCCACACTTCTCCTCCCTCCTCCCTCTCCTCTCGGCCCTCCCCCTCTCCTCTCGGGTTTTTAGCCGAAAACCTACCCCCTCCCCTTTTCTTCATTCCACATTCAAGTTTCCACCTTCCATACAAGTAAATATTACTTCCTATATCATGATCATTCATATTTCAAAGAGTTTTGAGTAGAAAGTTTAAGTTTAAGGGTTGCATGTAAAGGTTTTAGTGAAACTCAAAATACAATCTTGATTCTTATGGATTTAAGGTTGTTTTCGAGAGGACTACAATAAATGGATAAGTGCCAAGTCTTGAGAAGGAAACTCTTGATGATTTAATGGCCATTTCCATCCATTTCATTCGGCCATGACCATATGGGAGCCGAATGAATGGTCCTTGAAATCATTCTTGTTGTTATGTTCAATTTTTGCATGTTTATGTGATAATGACTTGAATTTTGTGGTGAAAATTTGATAAAACTCCTTGCATGCTAAGTGATCATCTAGGTATACCTTATGCTAGGCTTGCATGTCAATTTTAAGATGGAATATATGTAGAAAATATGTTGTTTTGGTTTGAAAAACCCGAAGGCATGCATGCATGTGGAATTCTCTTAGTTTGTTGTAAGATTTTGATCATTTGGAAAAGATTTTGTTAGTGAGCCTTAATTTCAGTAGGAATAATGTGATAATATTGATTTATGCTTCTTGTTGCATGGTAATAATTTGTGGTTATCTTTTATAAAAGTATATATCTTGTTGTTTCAAAAGCATGAAGATTTGCGATTTGTTAAGAGTAGTCTCTTTTGTTTTGCCATAGTTGCACCTTAGGTAAGGATGATCTCACCAAGGTTATTTTGAGAAAAAGGGAGTTAGTTCAGTGGAATACCAAGTATAGGTCTTGGTTTAAGTATTTAGTTGTTGATAATTGGGTTTGTCAAGTCAAAACCTTGGAAAATGAGAGTTATAGTTTCTGCAGAAAAATCAGTTTAGTACCCTGAGGTTTAGAGTGAGTTTTGACCATGTCATTGATGTGCACTTTGAGGCCCAAGCCACCAGAAGTTAGTATGAGGAGTATATAATAGGTTTTAGGAGTTGGTTGGAGGTTTGCATGTCATTTGGTTAGGTGCACAAGTAGAATAACAAAATCTGTCCAGCAGGGGACAGTTTTGTTGCAACTTAGAAATAGGGAGATTTGGCCATGTCATGGGTAGGCCCTCATTAGGCCCAATTGGGCCTTAGTTAGAGGGTATGTCAGAGAAGTTTTTCCAACCATAGTTCATAGGATATGAGCTAGAACCATGTGTCACAAGTTAATTCAAGTCAGGGCATTTTCTGCCCAGAAAAACAGGGGTACCTTGGACTTTTAGCTTAGGCCCAAGAAGGCCCAAGCCAGGCCTTTGAGCCACATCAAGCTTGTGAGATGCCCTTAGGTCAGGAGAGTCTTGTGTAAAAATTTTGAAGAAAAACTTGTAGTTTAAGAGTGTCTAATGCACTCAAGAAACCTTAGTTACCATTCTGAAATTTGCACCAGTGAGCACTTTCACTTATCACATAGTTTTAGGACACTTAGAAGTGAGTATTAGGTCGACCACCATAGTTGTAAGATAGTATAAGGTCAGTAGAACAAAAGGCACAAGTGAGGGTCAATAGGTTTTGGATAATTTAGGAAAGGCACATTGAGTTACGAAGCCCAAATTCGAAGACTTCGTTTAGTTAGCGACCAAGTAACTTAAGTGGTGAGTCGAGATCATCCAAGCCTAGTGTGGCATTATGGTGTATATGATGTTATTTGGTATTAATATACGATATGTGATTATGTGGCTACGTGTGTACATTTGAAAATATAAATGGTGGATATGAATTAAGTGTGTATAGGCCTAAGTGCCATCCATGTTTAATTTCGGGTTGTAAATAGGTTAAGATGGAAAGAATATATTATAATGAGGATTATTATTATTTATGTAGGATCTCGAGACGAGGGAAAACTTGCCATAAAAGTCGAGTGAAGCTCCAGTTGTTGCTCCTACCAGTCAGACCAGACCAGTCTATCTCAAGGCAAGTGATTCAACTTGACCTTCGCATTTACTGTAAACAGTTCATATATATATATCGATGCAATTATCCTGAGTCATTTTGATATATTTAAATCAAGAGTATCTTTTGTTTATCTTTGAGTTACATAGAGATGCCATGAACCCTCGAGTACGTATTGCAAGTAGTTCAAAAGTCTTTCATGATAGTTTAATGCCATGATAAAATAGAGATGTGTTATAATACCTTATAGATCCTTTTGATTATCATGCTATTGATCCCTGAGAAATCTTGATGTTGCACCCTGATGCTTTGATTCAACTCTTGAAATAACCTCGATAGAAACTTTATCTTGATACCTAAAAGCCAATCTTTTCTTAAATTCATTCATGATTGTTTGATAACCCTATCCTTACCCTAAAGCTTGATACCCTGCTATATCTTGAGCTGATGATCACTTCCTTTATATTTTAGCACCTCTATCCTATTGGAACCAGTGATGCTTATCTTCTTGATGTTCTAATACCTATACCTTGTCTACAACCATTGCTTTAAGCCTAGTTTGGCATTACTCTTTCATATTATCCAATAGCCTTGCTTAATTTCCTTGTCAAAATTCTTGTTTATGGAAATCTCTCGATTACCCTAATATAGTAAAGTCTAGTGGATCATGGCCCTGAGATTTAGTGTCATATTTCCAGTGTTTCAAGTTGATCTATAATCCCCTGATAAAAAAAAAATGATTTCAGTCAAAAGAGATTTTGTCATAAATCGGCATCAGTTTTCAAAATGAATAAAAGGTGGATTTTTCAGTCCCAAAGGGGGACAAATGTTTTCTTGAATGGTGGATCTGGACTGAGACGCGAGTCCTTTCCACACTTATATTAGGCTTAAAAGTTGCCTAGGGATTCCCAATAATGTTTTAGAACCCAGCGAGGTTCGGGATTACTTCGCGGCTGATCACCGGCTGTAATCCGTAGCGTCATAAAATGATTTTGATTAAGAATGGTTTTAAAATTTGTTTTGATGCAAGCAAAATGATGTCAACTCACATAAGTTTTATCTCTCGATTATCATTGATTATGTCATTCCATTGTCATTCCTAAAGGTATATCTCGATTTATGCTTTGCGTTGTATTGTTAGCACTTGTTGAGCTTTTGGCTCACTTCTTGCTTTACCCTGATATTACAGCTAGCAGCCATGGTTAGATTCAAGCAGACTGCCCGTAAGACCTGTGATGCTGATGCTTATGTTCGAGCTCAGGTAGAATAAGTAATAATAGTTGTGTGAGGACTCGGTATTTGTAATCAGATGTAATAGTTGGTAGTGTTGGGCTGTTCCAAACCCTAAACTGTAAGATCTTGGATTTTGGTTGTGTAATACTCATTAAAATGATGTAATAGCTATAATTATTTTGCTATTTAAGTTGGGGGTGTGACACAAGTGGTATCAGAGCCTATATGTTAACACACAAACAGTTTAAGATCCAAAAACAATCATGTCTGAAGTAGAAACTCCAACTAAGCCCACCAAAACTGAAGAACCTCCAAAGACACAAATCCATAGTCGATATGAGGCTATTAGAGTTCCCATATTGAAACCATCTGAATATCCCATATGGAAGGTGAGGATGACTATATTTCTGGAAGTTACAGATCCAGAATATCTTGATAGAATCAAGGAAGGACCTCACAATCCAACAAAACTCGATGTTGCAGTTGCAGGTGAAGCAGCAAAGTCTGTATCAAAAGAGAAGAATGATTACACTGCTGAAGATATCACATCAATTGCTAAGGATGCTAAGGTACGACACTTACTGCATAGTGCCATTGATAATGTAATGTCAAATAGGGTAATAAACTGTAAAACTGCAAAGGAGATATGGGATGCCTTGGAAACAAGATGTCAGGGAACTGATTCGATTAAGAAGAACAGGAAGACAATACTCACTCAAGAGTATGAACACTTTGACTTAAAGGCTAATGAGTCATTGACTGATTTATATGATAGATTTGTCAAACTCTTGAATGATTTGTCACTGGTTGATAAGGAGTATGATCTTGAAGATTCAAACCTTAAATTCCTGTTAGCTCTTCCTGAAAACTGGGATTTGAAGGCCACAATCATAAGAGACAACTATAGTCTTGAAGAAACAACTCTTGATGAAATCTATGGGATGCTCAAGACTCATGAACTTGAGATGGAACAAATAAGCAAGAGGAAAGGAGGAAAGTCAAGAACAATTGCTCTTAAGGCTGAAGAAGAATCCCCCAAGGCAGCTACCTCAAGGAAATGCAAGGGTAAAGTGCTCTTCACAAAATCTGATACTGAGTCATCAAGTTCTGATAGTGATGGTGACTCAGAAACTGAAAGCTCGCCTGAGATGGATGCTGATGAAGAGATGATGAAGCTGTGTGCTCTTATGGTGAAAGGAATCACAATGATTGTATACAGGAAGTTCAGGAAGGGAAAGAAGTTTTCCAGGAAAGGTGCAAGTTCTGATATGAAGAGTTTCAGAAAATCTGAAGGCAAATGAGGGAAGTCTGACAGAGGAGATTACACAAATGTCAAATGCTACAACTGTGGTGAGAAAGGCCACATATCTCCTGATTGCAAGAAAGTGAAGAGTGACAAAGGCAAGGCTCTTATCACAAAGAAGAAAAGCTGGACAGACACTTCAGATTCTGAAAGTGAGAAGAACTATGCCTTGATGGCAAATGCTGATATGGTAAATGCTGATAGCAGTCCTGAAGCTGCTGAGTTAAAGGTACCTCAAACTACTTATGCCTTTCATACTGATGATATTAATGAGTTGAGAAGATATCTTAAAACTGTAACACCCCCAAATCCGGGGTCGGGGATTCGGGTTGTCACGAGTTCCATTTCCCTTATCAATACTTAATCTTAACATTTAACCAACTACTGAGTACTATGACTCCACAATATACACACACACACACACACCACAAGTTATAGTCTCAGAGATGAATACCAAAAATAACACAAGTCATTTTATTCCATAATTATAAACCGTTACACCTTAAAAAGGTTTCTGAATAAATTTACATTTCTTTGCCATTATTACAATTCATATAGATACATAAGTCTGGTACATCAGAAGTTGAAAGCCTAGCCTATTGGTAATTTCTACCTCAGCTACAGCGGCATCAACGCTTCCAGAAAACTGCGGAACATTTCCTAACCGCTTGCGAATTGGAAGCTTGGTCCTGTTCATCTTTTCTATCTGTTATTGTGTGATGAAAGAAGAAAGCAAGGGTGAGAAACAAGCCCACCGAAATAATATGTATAATAATTAACAATATATGAGCATCCTCATAGTACTCATGAAAGTCTTGGTCAAGAAGAAATGAACCAAGCTGATATCTTAACGCGATCAAGTCGCAAAATATTCAGTATATATATACATATATACTTTTCACAATCTTTGAAATCCTCTGACATGTATAATATACACAGAGTTCCAGTTTATAACTGTATAAAAAATATCGTTGTAAGGTGATCTCATATATCTAACCTTGTCTCAACGTTTTTCTGAAAATCCTTGACATGCACAAGATAATCATTTACTAGATATAAGTTTAAAAGAAGAAGTTACAAGATACTCCAATATACTTATATCTTTTCCGAATACTACTTGAACTACCACCGTTCAAGGTATAATCCGTTTCAAAAGTTCATCACATAGATGAGACTACAAGATAAGATTTGAATAAATTCAATCCTTGAAATATCATTATAAATAATGAAGTTACGAGATACTTCATTAAGTCCCGATATATATATACACCTATATATATATACATTTCATACACTCCTTGAAAACCTCTGTTATGAAAATTATAAACAGAGTTGTAATATCCAATGAATTTGGAAAGGAGAAAGGCTTGGCATAAATCTGATATCTTGCTGATCAGGCAAAGATACCAATAAGTAATCTTTTCTACTGTAGATGGATGAATTCATCGCCGGTCATCACCCTGGCCGCACTAGGACCTCGCGCTAGACCGTTACCCAGCCACTCACGCGTGGATGGACTGTCACCCAGCCTCTTACACCTTCATAGACCGTACCCCGGCCTGTCGCTTATGCCGACTCAATTAGATGGACTTACTTCCCGAACATTGGGCAAGTAATCAAATTGTTTTCTCAAAACAGCAACCACGTTGTGAATATAAAATACCCCACAGAGCCGGATCCTTTAAGTTTTGAGCGAGTATTTAAATCCCCTTCAAAAGGAAGATCTTAAATCTGAAAACGAGTTTTGGGATCCGCTTTAACTTTTAAAATCATTTTGAAGACTCGAAAACATTTTTAAGAATGTTTGGAGTAATGCTGATTTAATAAAATAAATCAATCCCGATATATTAGAAAATATCTGAATATTATTATTTAAATAATATTCCCATAAAGGATAATCTTTATAAAAATAATTGAAGTAGAAGTTTTAAAACTCATACTTGAAATGAATAATAATTAACCAAAGATATACTTATACGAAAGTACTATCTTTATTTGAATAATCGAAAATAAGTTTGATTATCGAAACATTATTCTTTAATAAAATAAAGAATATTATTTAGTAAATAATCAGAGTCATAAGTCCTCGAATGAATATTCAAAATAATATTCATTAAATAAATATTCATTAAATAGAATAAACAAAGTCATAAGTCCTCGAATGAATATTCAAAGTAATATTCATTAAATAGAATAAACAGAGTCATAAATCCTCGAATGAATATTAAAAGTAATATTCATTAAACATAATAAACAGAGTCATAAGTCCTCGAATGAATATTCCAAGTAATATTCATTAATAAAAATAAAGTTATCGAATAAACCTTATTCGATTAATAGTTTTGAAAACTATATATCTCTCTCTCTCTCTATATATATATATAAATATATATATATATATATATATATATATAATATACTCGGAAACATCGACTCCCGGTTTAGAAAATGTTCACCTTTGGGTCCCCTATACTAAGGGTATACACAACTACTGCTTATCTCTAGCATAGGTATTATGCAACTTATAAGCAATTGAATCAACAACTAGATATCAAGATTACGAAATAGACATGCATATATACCATATCACATGCTCCAATATATTGCAAGATTTGCTAAAAATAATCATGCACATATCACAAGATAATGCATATACATATATTTACATCACAACAACAGTATAACGGGTAGAAAACTTGCCTGAGCGACTGGGGGTGATAAAAGGCCTGGGACGAGTCTGGTAACCTACAAACATCATATAAGTTGGAATTAAACCAAAGTCGCTTATGAATCTATACTTTAACCAATTAGACCATAACGTTCGCTTTCGCGCTTAACGATTCACTTAGGTCGCTCGAGTACCCTTGGCTCCACCATTTTTAGTAAATTAACCATTAAGAGTTTTAAGGCGATTCTTTCGCGAGTACCCTAGCAACTATCTAACCCACTTTACATAATTGTTTCATAACCCAATTATTCATTTAAGGTCCTTAACCAAGGTTTCAAATAAGGCGAGGGGTAATGGTTCGGTCGCGAAGTGCCGTTACTTAAAACTGTCGTTTCTCCTAAACCGTACATCGGATTCAAGCGAACCACATATCAAAACGAAGCTCGTAACATGAACTATCTAAAAATGGCAATGGTCAGAATCTAACAGTGAGTGCACGGGTCCTTAAGTTAAGAAAAAAAACAGTCTAAGGAAAATTGGGCATTACGACGGCTATAACTTAGCAATTCCCAAATTTTTACCCAATCAATTCAATATTAAACCACCACCAATCAACACCATTCCACCATCATTCAACCACAAATCAACCATACAACCAAACTTCATCCAAATCCTATTAAATCAGTCCATTACTTCATGTTTTATCCATCTTATTCAATCTCAAACAAGAGCTACTAACTATACTTAAGGTTCATCAACCAACAACCAAGATTTATAACCCAAAATCATTATAATTCCAACTAAACTCTAAACATACAAGAATCATGCTCTCATGAACTATAACAAACAAAACCAAACCTAATACTCAAAGTAAAGTTAGGGTTTGGAGGGGTTATACCTTCCTTGGAGAGTGGAGAATCACTTAGGATGCCTTAAATAACCACTAACTATCTCTACTAAGCTTGGATCTTGAAGAAAACATAAGAAAACACAAAATTAGTTTCTTGAAAACACTATTCACCAAGAACTTTGATGAATTGATTAGCTATGTTAAACATGGAATCTTGAGCTTAAACTTATGGCTCATCTAAGTTATGAATTATGGAAGCTAAAAAAACAAACCTCTTGATTTTTGAAGGTGTGTAGCTTGAGTTTTGAAAATTCTTCTTTGCTTTTCATGGAAAATCCGAGAGTAAGAATGAGGGGGGAGAAGAAATGCTTCTTGTTTGGTTGCTTTCCCTTTTTGTTTTGTTAATTACCTTTTACCATGGTAAAAAATGAATGGCTTAAAATCAACCAACAATTCCTTCCCTTTTGGTCATGCTTAGGTCATCATTCTTATGTCATCTTCCCATGCTTGTCCTCTTCTTATTGGTTTGATGACATCATCCTCACTAACCTCTTTGATTAGCTCCTAATTACTTGGCTAATGACCGCTAATCTGTTATACGGTTCGCTTAACTTTCGTTTTCGTTTATCATTTGAGGGATCATACCCGGGATCTTATTACTTGGGTTCCCTTAACCTTTCTCAATACATTATATTCCTTTTATGATCCTTTCTTATAATCCTTGAATTTAAATCTTTTTTATCCTGTTCCCTTATACTCAATTATTTCGGTATCTGGTGGATTTTCGGGAAAAATCAAAGTGTTCGGATTTGGATTCTGACGATCTTTACATACACTTATATACCACATAGAGTACTAATAATATCTCAGAAGATCAATAAAAGAACCCCTACATAGTGTGGTATGAAAAGTTTTCTTATTCAGCATAATCAGCAAAATCACTATTCATAAGGGTTTCAAAAATTCCAAAAATTGGGGTTATTACAAAAACCATGTTCATTGGCTATAGAGATCAAACTTTAACATGTGAAAGATTAACTTCTGAGAATCTTGCTTGTAAAAAGAGGAATGATTATTTAGAAAAAGAGTAGTCTTGTTCCATCAAACTCAGAAAGATAGAGATGATGCTTTCTATGTTAGGGATGAAGTACTTAAAATGAATGAATCTCTAAAAACTGAGTTAGAAAAGGAAATAGAGATTATCAGGACTTGGACTAACTCTGGCAGAACAACTCAGAATTTGTTAAGTAGTGGAAACTGGAAAGAGGGCTTAGGTTATGGAGATGATAAGAATGATAAAGGAACTGTAGATATTAAGCCTATAGTTGTTAAACAAAAGCCAAAGTTAAAACCTGTTAAGTTTGTAGCTGTAAAGTCTGAAACTCAGAAATCAGAAGTTAAAAAGGAATTAACTTCTGACAAACTAAAACAGGAAAAGACAACTGAAGTAAACGTAGGCTTGATTACAAAGAAGTAGCTTAAGCATAAGCTGAAAGAAGTTAAGAATGCAAATAAGATAAAATCACCTAGGAAAAATAGGAATGGAAAGGAAGGTGTGAATAAAAGCAATGATTATAAGCCTGTTCCTGATGCTCCTAGAAAAACGTGTCATAACTGTGGAAGTTCTAACCATCTGGCTTCTTTTTGCAGGAAGAATAAGAACATAAACTCCTTACCTTCAAAGTCAGGAGTTAAGAGTCAGTCTGTTAGATATAAGCCACAAAATCCTTGTTTTCATTGTGGTAGTTTATGGCATTCCATTTATACTTGTAAGGAATATCATAGTTTGTACTATGATTATTATCAAATAAAACCTTCTTTAAAGAAAGTTAGCATTATTCCTTCTAGTGTAAGTTCTGATTCAAAGTCTGATAGTGTAAATTCTGATAAGAAAAATGTTAACATAAACTCTGATGCTAAATCCGCTGCAAATGTTAACAAACTTAATAAGGCCAAATGATCCAAGCAAGTCCGGGTCCTTAAAACTTATCATTAGTGGTCTTTGTGATTGCAGGGCAACATAAAAAACATCCTAGTTCTGGACAGTGGATGTTCAGGACATATGACTGGAAATAAAGCCTTGCTATCAGATTTTGTGGAGAAGGCTGGCCCAAGTGTTTCTTATGGAGATGGCAACATTGGAAAAACATTGGGATATGGCAATATCAATCTTGGGAATGTCATCATTAAAGAAGTAGGCTCTGGTCTCAGGATTTAAACACAATCTGCTGAGTGTTAGTCAAATATGTGACAGAGGTTATCATGTGGATTTCTTTGAAGAACACTGTGAAATTGTAAGCAAATCTACAGGCAAAGTTGGTCTGAAAGGATACAGGCATGGTAACATTTATGAAGCCAAGCTTTCAACAAATACTGATGGTTCTGCAATCTGTCTGATGAGTAGAGTATCAATTGAAGAAAGCTGGAACTGGCACAAGAAACTCTCTCATTTAAATTTCAATAATATAAATGAATTAGTCAAGAAAGATCTTGTGAGAGGACTGCCAAAGTCAGTATTTGCTCCTGATGGCCTTTGTGATTCTTGACAGAAGGCTAAACAAAGGAAATCTTCATTCTAGAGCAAGACTGAATCATCAATTCTTGAACCTTATCACCTACTACATGTTGATCTATTTGGTCCAGTAAATGTCATGTCTATTGCAAAGAAGAAATATGCTATGATCATAGTGGATGAGTTCACCAGATACACATGAGTGTATTTCTTGCACACAAAAAGTGAAACTGCATCTATCTTGATTGATCATGTCAAGCAACTGGATAAATTGGTTAAAGACTCTGTGAAAATAATAAGAAGTGATAATGGCACTGAGTTCAAGAATTTTACAATGGAAGAGTTTTGCAAAGACCATGGAATCAAGCAGGAATTTTCTGCTCCTGGAACTCCACATCAAAATGGAGTTGTTGAAAGAAAGAATAGAACTCTCATTGAAGATGCACGAACTATGCTTGATGAAGCAAAGCTACCAACCTATTTTTGGGCTGAAGCTGTGCAGACTGCTTGTTTTACTCAGAATGCAACACTCATTAACAAGCATGGAAAGACACCATATGAGATGGTGAAGAAAAAGAAGCCAAATCTGAAGTATTTTCATGTATTTAGATGCAAGTGTTTTGTTCTTAAGACTCACCCTGAACACTATCCAAATTTGATCTAAAAGCTGATGAAGGAATCTTTGTTGGATATCCACTTTCCACAAAAGCCTTCAGAGTCTACAACTTGAGAACAAGGGTGGTCATGAAATCTATTAATGTCTCTTTTGATGATAAAAAGATTACTGGACTTGAAGATTTCAATGATCATGGTCAGCTGAGATTCAAAAATGAAGAATTAAATTCTGATACTGAAAACCCTGACAGTCTAAGTCCTGATACTGCAAACTCTGATGGATTAAACTCTGATGTCATTGAAACTGTGGTGACTATGTCAAAAGAGGATGCACCTGTGCAGGGGGAGCATACTGAAGATACAACCACATCACAAGAAGCATCAGAACATACAACTGGCTCTTCAAGTTCTGATTCATCAAGTTCTGATAAGTCAAGTTCTGATAGCTCTGAAAACTTAAATACTGAAGGATCCAACTCATAGAGCATAGTTTCAGGGGGAGCATCAGAAGATGTTGATAAAGATGGCATGAATCATGGGGGAGCATCCAGTTCTTGAGAAAACCTTCCATCTGCAAGGAAGTGGACTAAATCACATACACCTGATTTAATTATTGGAAATCCTGATGCAGGTGTCAGAAGTAGAACAGCTACTTCAAACGAATTTCTTTATAATTCCTTCCTCTCTCAGACTAAACCAAAGAAAGTGGAAGAAGCTCTTCAAGATGCTGATTGGGTGCAAGCAATGCAGGAAGAGTTAAATGAATTTGAAAGAAACAAAGTCTGGACCCTAGTGCCAAGACCAAAGAACAAATCTGTTGTTGGTACAAAGTGGGTATTCAGAAACAAAACTGATAGTGATGACATAATTACAAGGAATAAAGCAAGGTTGGTTACAAAAGGATATTCTCAACAGGAGGGAATTGATTATGATGAAACATTTACACCAGTTGCTAGATTGGAAGCCATAAGGATATTTTTGGCTTATGCTGCTCACAAAAAGTTTACTGTCTTTCAAATGGATGTGAAAAGTGCTTTTCTCAATGGAGAATTGGAAGAGGAAGTGTATCTTGAATAACCTCCAGGCTTTGTAGATCCTAAATATCCAAATCATGTCTACAGGCTTGATAAAACACTTTATGGCCTTAAACAAGCTCCAAGAGCATGGTATGAGACTTTAGCTCAGTTTCTTCTGTAAAGTGGATTTAACAGAGGAACTATAGACAAAACACTGTTCTACCTCAACAAATGACAAATGATATCATTTTTGGTTCTACAAATGACAGACTTTGCAAAAAGTTTGCCAAACTGATGCAGTCAAGATATCAAATGAGTATGATGGGGGAACTCAGCTATTTTCTGGGCCTTCAAGTCAAGCAGAATAAAGAAGGCACTTTCATTTGTCAAACCAAGTACACCAGAAACTTGCTGAAGAAATTTAGAATGCAAGATTGTTCAAGTGCATCCACTCCCATGGCCACTGCAACAAAATTGGATAAGGATACTGGTAAATCAGTAGATATTACTGATTACAGAGGTATGATTGGCTCTTTACTCTATCTAACTGCTAGTAGACCTGATATCATGTATGCTACCTTTCTTTGTGCAAGATTTCAAGCAGATCCAAGAGAACCTCACTTAACAGTTGTGAAAAGAATCTTCAAGTATCTTAAGGGAACAGGTGATCTGGGATTGTGGTATCCCAGAGAATCAGATTTTAAACTAATAGGTTACTCAGATGCAGATTTTACAGGTTGCAAAATTGACAGGAAAAGCACAAGTGGAAGCTGCCAATTTCTTGGAGGCAGATTGGTTTCTTGGTTTAGCAAGAAACAAAAGTCCATTTCCACATCAACTGCAGAAGTAGAGTACATTGTTGTAGAAAGCTGTTGTGCACAGATTCTTTGGATGAAAAATCAGTTACTGGATTATGGGAACATATTTTAAAATCCCTATTTACTGTGATAATCAAAGTGCTATTGCTATGATAGGTAATCCAGTTCAACACTCAATGATAAAGCACATCAGCATTAGGTACCACTTCATAAGGGAACATGTGGATGAAGGTATAGTGGAATTGCACTTTGTTCCAACAGATCAACAACTAGCAGTTATCTTCACAAAACCACTGTGTGAAGCTACTTTTACAAGATTGGTAAATGAACTTGGAATGGTTTCAAGTTCTTTCTCTAAATCTGCTTAGCTTTTGTTCTGCTGCATCAGACTTTATGATCAGTATTTACAGATATTACTATCTTTGTGTATTATGTGCTTAATTGAAAATTGCTTAAGTACTGATTGTTGTCTGATGTGAATTTCTAAACTCTGATAGTGATATGACTATTTCTGTGACTATTCAATCCTATGAGGATAACTGTGCTAGATGCTGACCTAGTAGTCTTTAATATACTAGAGATCCCATGTTAGAAGTAATTATTTATGGGGAAATCTATTGACACAAGCAAATTCTGATATTGAGCTTAGTTAAGTTTACTTTGTCTATCTTATTACTACGTCAAAAACTAGAATAATGCTTCTCATCTGTTAAGTTCTGATGTTAGTAAATCTGTTGAATGTACTAAGTGCTGATAAACCTCACTTATCAAAAGAAAAAGGAAAAGAACAAGGAATAAAAATCAGGTACTCCTTTGAGATCTAGAGTAAAAATGTGGAAGGGACGACCCAAGTGCATTGCTGGTATTAAGTAATATGCATCAGAAAAGCAAATAATTATTTTTCTTGGTGAATTTTCACACTCTATGATTACTGGAGAAATACTCTGATAATAGCATAAATTGTGATAAGCAGTCGTGACTCACTTACACTGAGAAGCCATTCTAAAATAGAATTTCAACAGATGCATAAAATAAGCACAAAACAGTTGAGGTGGACTCATGCATGAACTCATTCAATAGTAGGCTTCAGAATAATGACAGATTTTAAGTAAAGTTCTTAGTTATGCCTTATTTCTAAGATGTACTGAAGTGAATCACACTTTAATCTTTGTCTGATATTTAGCTTAGTGCACACACTTACACTCCATATGAATGATGAAAATTACGGTGGTGATCAATGTTGTTTTAGATGAACAGTTTATGTGTCAGATTGCATAAATTCCGAGGACAAGTTATGATGGAAGTTCTGATGATTAAGTTCTGAAGAACCGAAATCAGAATTTGTGTGATGAATTACAGAAATAGGCATTCATTTTTCGAGTTAAGGAATCATGTTCTGATGACTGTTAAGTTCTGATATAAGTCTAAGTTCTGATATTAAATTCTGATTCTTTACTTGACTTATTTATGGTTAAAATCTGAAACAGTCCTATTTTATATCAGAATATGTTCGGGTGAGATATTAACAGTCACTACAATTAGGGTTAGTGGTACACGTCCATGCCCAGTAATGTTTACTTGTTTCTTGTGTGCATTAAACCCTGTTTTACACTTCCAATGACTGTTTTTATTCTCCTCAGTCTAGGGAGATGAGGTAGAATTATTTCTACCTATAAGACTCCCAAGGAATCTCCATCTTCAAAGAAAAGAAAGAAACAGAGAGCTCACAGGCCAATTTCAGATGATGAGGAAGCAACAGCTAAGGAAGGAGATCAGGATTCTCTGATCTCATAAGAGCCAGAATTTGCTGAAGCTACTGCTATAGATAAAGCATCTACACCACCTGTGTCTTCTGTACATGAACTAGTATCTACTGGAGACCCAGGCACAAGTGCTGAAATTGATATTCACAACCTGGGTGTGCCTGAGGTTCTCTACTTAGAAGCTCCAACAGCTCCAATAAATTCATCAACAACACCAATTAACGATGCTAATGAAACTCCAGAATTGTCTACAACACCTTCTCTGCATCTAGATGCTGATGATCAGATTATAGGTGAGCATTAGACTATGGTTATTGATCAGAACTTGGAAGCAGATCAGCACTTAGAGGATGATGTTGAAGCCTCAATTGCTTCTCATACTGTTCTTTTATCAGAAGATGCTGACTCTGTAAGTTCTGATGCTGCAAATGCTGATACTACTGGTGATGCTGCTATAAATGAAGATGTTACTGCAGCTGGTCCATCAGGACATGCACCTCAACAAACTATTCACAAAAGTGAGATAGTCAAGAAGTTTGTTACAGGGGAAGCACCAGTACCTTGGAGTGAAACTCCTAGAGGACATGAGTGGACTAAGGAGTGGAACACAGCTACTTTTGTTCCTTCTCAATCAATTCTTGTTGAGCACTTGGCAAAAGCTGATGAGATGCTAATTAATGATGATTTCAAGACACAGCTTCGAGTCACTGCATTGAGTACTAGACATCTTTAAGGTCTACATTCAACAACTCATGCAGAGGTGCATAAAATTCAGGAAGAATTGCTCAAGCAAGAAATGACTAAGAAAATTGACAAGAAAACTTTTTTCCAACCTACCTTTGACAGAGTTGCTTACATTGAGAAGACCCAAGAGAAGCAACCGTCTCAGATTGATGAAATTTTGAAAAATCAAGCTTCTCAGCAATCTCAACTCGATGAGATCCAATCCTTAGTGGAATTTCTTGTCTCTCTTCTTTTACCTGCTAATGCCAAAAAGGGGGAGAAAGTACTTAAGTCCAAATGCAAAACTGTTAAGACACTGAAGGGGAAGGATGATGAAAAAGATGACCAGGGAAACTCTAAAATGGGTGGAGGTCATAGTCAAGGTAGAGGTCTCTCATCAAGAAGAGCTGAAGCTACAAGTCATAGAACAAGTTCTGATACTGGAAAAAGAATTACTTCTGATACTGGTAAAAGGACAAGTTCTGATGAACTTTTGGATCTTGATGAAGAAATTTCAAGACAGTTATTTCTGAAAGAAAATCCAGGAATGGACTTTGAGAGTCTATTGGAAGAAGAAGCTAGACTTAAGTCAGAAAAAGTTAACTCTAAATCTAAAGCTTCTGTTGGTAAAAAGAAACTTCCAAAGGTCAAAGGCATTATGATAAAAGAAAGGACAAATATTGAGGCAACCAAGGCCAAATCACAATTGCAGATAGATCCAAGGTCCAAGGGCAAAGAAAAAGTTGGTGAACCTATAAAGGTTTATGTGCCTCCTGTGGATGGAGAAATTTCTATTGAAGATGCTGATCTTACTCTGACTTCAAGAAAGATTTCTAAGACAACCTCTGACATGGCTCAAGTTGTTCAGAGTCAAGATTTAGTTAGTTCTGATATTACAAAGAAGCAAGTAACCTCTGACATAGCTCAAGTTGACTTGATATCAGAAGATAAATCAAAGGAAACCTCTGACATTGCTCATGTTAAATCCTCAAAGTTACTCCTACCAGGATTCATCAAAGCCAAACAGACTCAACCTTTGAAGACTGCAACAAATGGTTTTGAAGCGAGAGTGGTTACTGGAAAGGAAGCAAGAGATAAATCTGGATTGGGTAGTGCTGATAAAAGAAGAGTTCAGAACACAACCAATGATCCAACTTCCTTAAGTGAACCAGGTGTTGGAGCAACTTCTGAAAGATTGAATCAACTAGAATATGTACAGATGGTTTACCATACCTACTTGAAAGAACACATCTTGTTATACTTCATGACAGATGGCAGGGTTTACCACATAAGGGAAAATGCTATTCCACTGAAGTATTTTGAAGAACTGGAACATGTTTTATTTTTACTTCAAGTGAATGACAGAATAACAGAAAGTGCTGCAAACTATTTGAAGACTCAAATTCAGAGACAG
Source organism: Apium graveolens (assembly GCF_009905375.1). Taxonomy (NCBI): domain Eukaryota; kingdom Viridiplantae; phylum Streptophyta; class Magnoliopsida; order Apiales; family Apiaceae; genus Apium; species Apium graveolens. The sequence goes on from NC_133650.1 coordinate 154,980,453, forward strand.
AAAAGGCTTTATTCTGTAAAGTCTGACGTCACATATCTTCCAAAGTACAGGAATCACAATGGTTATATTGTTGAGATGAAGCCTAACTCTGCTAAGATTATAACTACCTTTCTGGGTTATAAGACTGTAGAATTCAATCTTGAGTCTAACAAGGCATATTTGATCAGACTGGATCAGGACATAAGGAAAGCTAGAATTAATGATCTCAGGGCTGCTATCTTCCAAACTGGTGAAGATTCTGCAGAGCTTAAAGATGCTAAAAGGAGGATGATTGATAAACTCAGATATGCTGAGAGATGTTTGTTAAAGAACTATCTCAGAACAACTCATGACTTTAGAGAGATCAGAAAGTGAAGCCAAGTCCAGATCTACAACTGCTCAAATTCTGATATGAATACAGACTGAAGTTGTTATCAGAAATTAAAGTTGGTAAAGCTTTAAGGACTGTAGGTTGTAGTTATCTAGTCAAATTCTCATGCATTTGTACTTAATGTTTTTGACATCATCAAATATTTTTTAAACTTATATATTATGCTAATTTACAAGTTGTGGGAGATTTTTAGATATATTTGATAATGTCATGACTGATATGATTTATGTTTAGTTTTCAGATCTTACTTAAACAGGACAAATCAGTACTTAACTGAAATCAGCACTTATACTGAAGTCAGAACTTAAGTCATCAGTACTTAAGGTTCAGGAGATATTTATCAGAAGATAATATCATGACTTAAAGGAAACGTTCAGATAAGGAAGGCGGCTGATTGAAGAAAGAGAAGATCGAGACAAATGTAAGAAGAGATATGCATGAAGAAGGAATTCTATGAAGAATAGAATACTTGGAAGAAAAGATATCTGATTGATATATTTTTGGAAGCAGAATTATATTCCATATCAATTAGCGATTATCTTATAACTGTGTAGTATATAAACACAGACATAGGGTTTACACTATAAGTGTTATCATTATCGAGAATATTATTCATTGTAACCCTAGCAGCTCTCGTGATATTTGTTCATCACTGAATGAGGACAGTTCCATATTGTAACAGAGTTTATTGCTTTGAATAAAGTCTATTTTCTGTTGCTTGTGTTATTAGAATTTGATATGATTGTGCTATACACTGTATTCAACCCCCTTCTACAGTGTGTGTGACCTAACATGGAATCGTCCAACTTCAACCGTTTTTACATTTTTACTACCTGAAACTCTTCCGAAAACTCCTTTCTAACCTAATCTGGTAATTTCGGACATTTTCCGTGTTTTGACTTTTTCAATCCGGATTACGGTTTGACCCGTGCGCAGCCCGACACAAGATTTTCGATACGATAATCATTTCGGTGAATCAACAAAACCCGTATTCTCGAAAGACGGGATATTATTACGTTATTTTCATATAAAATGTTTTATAAGAAGCCCGGTTTAGATAATTATCCAATACGGGTATCAAATCAGATTGTTTTTGTAGTTTCTTAGCGGTTAAGTAACTAATTTATCGATCCAAAATGATCCAACAAGAACCAATATTCCACAAATATATATATAGCCCTTTTATTATTTCATTTTAATCGTATAATCATAATGGATCATTAAAAATATAGAAAATACAGAGAAAACCCCTAAAAATGTTGCGTTCTTCATAATCAAACGCACGAACGAAGGCGTTATCGAACTCCAATTCGGGCGTGCCATATATCAAATCGAAGCTCTTGAAAAGACCTTTCTGAATCAACCATCACTTTTGGTGCAGAAATCAAGGTTAATTTCTTGTTTAGTTATTTTAATTCAAATTATTTATGGATTAAATTATGAAAATTTGTTCTTGATGTTGTTGATATGATTTGATGGCATAATCATGTAGATCTTTTCTTCCTGGTCAATTTGGTATATTATATGTCAAAAATAGAGTTCAATAACATATAGAAAATTGGGTTTGATTCTCGGATTATGAAATTAGGGTTATATTCGTATGAATGTTCTTGATTGATTTTTGGGTATTTCTTATTTAGGGGTTATTAGTTGATTTCGTTAATTGGGTTATGTTCCTCGCTCAATTTGCAATCGAAACATATATATAAAAGTTATAAACGATTCCGGGAAGGCTGTGAACGAAGCTCGCCGGATATTCGCCGGGCTTGGTTCGATTTTCACAAGAATTAGAGTTCAGGGAATGATTTGCTGGTTTAAATGATTCAACGATGTTCCTGGTTGATTTTGGAATAGAAACCCCATACGAAGCACGTTCAACAACCCTGTTTTTGTCGAAATTAAGCCTCGTCGGAATATTTTCCGGTCACCGGATTCTGCAATTCAGTCGGCGTGTTCTTCAGTATTTGGGTGACCCGTTCGGGTCAATTTTGACCACGGGTTTGACCCGGTTTTGATTCATTTTGCTTCAAAAATCTTTCCGAAATGTTGTTCTTACAGTTTAGCCCCTGAAAGTTTCTATACTTTGCAAATTTCAGACCTCTTTTTCAAGAGTTTTCGAAAATTGGATTTCTTTTATCAAAATTTATTTCAGAAATTGTTTTTAATTTCCAAAAATTCCAAAAACCATTATTTTAATTCCGAAATTATTTTTTAATTCAAAAATAAACCTAATTTATTATATTAATTAATTTTAGTTAGTTTTTAATTACTTTAATTAATCGATTAATTTAATATTAATTGATTAATTAATTTAATTAATTATTAATTGATTTTAATTAATTGAATAATTAGATTTAATTATTTATTTGAATTTAAAAATTCCGAAAAATAGTTTGAGATATTATTTGCAATTATTCTTCTGACCCTCCGAACCCGGGTCAGAAGTTTGGGGTCCACATCACACACATACAATATACAAACATGTATATGACATATTATTTGCAATGACCCTGCTTTACACAACCACAGGTCACAACAGGTTAAAGTAAGAAAACAAGCCACAACCTTAACTTTTATTACATCACACCAAATCCCAACTAATTTAACTTACAAATGATAATGAAATTATTCTTACAAGCTTGCACATCTCAACTATAATATAAAGCTTCTCCCGGCTCGATTCAACTCGTCCTGGAATCCTAGATCGCACATTGAACTGGGAAACCTTGCTATCAATCATTTTCTTTTTAACAGTAAAATCATATAAAATATTCGCAAGAGTGATCTAACTAGCTCAGCATGTCATAATAACAATAACTGAGGTTAAACAATGGTCAAGTGAGAGGATTCATAAGAATCAAGTTTCTTGTTAAACAATCATTAGAATTGGATATTTATTTTAAATTTTTAAAACCAAGGTTAGGCTGCTGATCAGTCATGCACTAACCCTGAGCAAGGTACACGACTCTACTCTATAAACAGGATCCAAAGGCACACATTGGCCTAATTCGACCACGAATCTGGTCTGACCACGAATCTGGTCCACATAAAGAAAACTATCCAATTCTAAAATAGTTAAGTATGATAAACAACATAATTCAATAAAACAGGATCATAATCAACAATGACAAAACATTTGTATAAAAGTGTAATACAATTCATGAGTATCACAAAGGTATATCAAGGTATATATGAGGATTGGCTTCCATCCTGTAGGAGAATTAGGTATTAAATGAACAGTGGTTTCACTAGGTTTAGTTCTTTGATATTACAAGGTATGATAGAGTGTAATAGTTTCTATATTTTCAAGCAATTTTGTTCTAGTGTTTGGTGTATGATGGATATGTATTTGTGGAGTAGTATCGTATTTATGTGATTTAGTATCTGGTGAATCAACAATGGATGGTTTACAAAGAATAAGGATTATAGCTCAAAGATCAAATGATGTGAACATGGTTCAAGGATGAATGAATCAAAGTACTTATAATATAAAGCAGAACTATTTTGAATACTAACAATATATAACGAGAGAGTTTAGAAATATTTGCAATATATCTCGAGAAAGGTTCAGAAGTACTTGCCTTATCTCAAATGATTCCAACTTCAGTTGTACTTGTCTAATGACTCTATTCAACAACCACTTGTTTACTTTTCCTATGCCTCGCTTCTATTCACCAATCACTTGCTTTATTTTTTACGCATCGATTCCATTTTATGATCAACCGTTTCCCCTTTCTGCGCCTTCGCTTACTCTGCTAGGTATCATAAGTATCTATCAATATTCATCTCACATTATTCTAATCGTCACATAGACGTCATAAGGTTTCATCTACCCTTCGTTTCACCCAAATCTGATTTACGGATTGAAAGTTACGATTAAAATAGTCAACCAATGCACGTATACGCATATAACACATCAATCAGTTCACATATAGCACATAACACGTAATATGTTCGATTAAAATACTTTTCCAAATAAGCTTTGATGTCAAAATGATTTTTCGGATATTTAATATGAATTTTTAAATATTTTTCAGAATTAAAACGGGCCGTTGAATCATTTATAAACAATTAATCAGGGTTCGAATACCCGAATTTGACTTTAAAATTATTTTATAGTAATTATTGAGCCTTGAAAACAATTTAAAATAATATTTTAAAGCTCGAAACTATTTTTCAAAATTTTTAAATCAAAATAAATAATTAAATCTAATTAAAAAATCAAATAATAATTAATTAATAATTAATTAATTCAATTAATATTTAAATTAATTGACTAATTAAATAATTAACTATCAATTAAAATTAATTAATTAAATAATTTGGATTTATTTTAGAATTAAAAAATAATTTTCAGAGGTAAAAATATTGAATTTTGGAATTAAAAATATATTTCTGAAAATTATTATAAATAGAAATATAATTTTTGAAATATTTTAAAACAGAAATCCATTATTTGAAATTTTTTATAAACTACGGGATATTTAATAAAAGAAGATAGAAAGAAGGATGACCAAATTGTAAGTTTGGCATCCCCTTCCTCCTCCCTCGATTCCGATGGCCGGACTCCATGGCTGCCGCCATTGAGCTTTTTCGGCGACTGGTAACTCGCCCAGAACGGGCTCAAACTCACAGGGAACAACCTACTAGCTTCAAGGAACATGTTTCTGCAATCGGTTTTATCAGCCAAAAATCCCGCCACCGTCGACATCAATTTTCCGGCCAACAGCCAGCTATCGTCTGTTAATTTCGTTTATACCATTCGATTGCTTGCTCCACGATCTATTCATTCATGTAATCAATTTCAATAGATAATCCTCAACAAGGAATCGCCAAAATTCAATTAAGAACATTCAAACTAATTATAAACCCTAATTTCTAATTCCGAGAATCAAACACATATTTGAGCATGTTATTGAACTCCAAATTCAACATATAATATACCAAAATGATCAGGAAGAAAAGATCTATAAGATTCAAGCATCAAATCACACAAACAACATCAAGAACAAAAATTAATATTTTAATCCAAAAATAATTTGAAATTAATAAAATTTATAGAAAAATAACCTTTGATTCTGCAGGTGTATGGATCACAGATTCAGTTACTTGAACTTCAGAATCGGATATCGCTAACGCATTCAAATCAAGGTTTGATTAGGAAGAACACTATGAATGTACTGTATTTTCTCTGAACATTATATATTTAACTGACTGTAAATGATTTTCTGTACAAAATAAAATACGGTAAATGTTATTTATAATTACAGAATATTGGTATCCCATTGGATCATACCGGATATAAAATATTACGTTTATTTGATAAAACAGATCCAAAACGGTACCGATTTTAGGATAATTATCCAAATCTATTCATTTTGTAACTGTGGTCTTGGTCTCAGCGCTTTGTTTACACGTACTACGAGAAGATAATATAATAATTTAATAAAAATATCCCATTTCTCGAAAATACGGGTATATCGATTTACCGAAATGAAATTTGTATCGAAATTATTGCGCCGGGACCCGCACGGGGAAGACGGTACTCCAGATTGAAAAAGTCAAAACATGGAAAATGCTCGTAATATTGCAATTAGGTTAGGAAGGAGTTTTCGGGTTGTAAAAACATAAAAACGGTTGAAGTCAGTTCGTTCCCGATTATACAAAATAATTTATAATTACTTGGAAAAATAATTTATTAAATCCATAAATCATTTATAAAATCATATAACAACCTAAATATTAATAGAAAAATATCACAATTATCTATACTCTATTTTGGACATATAAAAATTAAAATACTCCAATTTTATCACATTTAAACATCCAAATACAAATACCAATCAATAGATAATTCACCAAAATTCACATAATAATCACATAATATATTTTTTATTGATAAAAATAATTACACGTCATATCCCGGATATTACATTTTCCCCCTTAAAAGGATTTTGTCCTCAGAATCGCTTAAGCAATAACTCAGGGTATTATTTTACGCATATCACTTTCTAAACCCCAGGTTGACTTTTCAACCCTTGGGTTTCTCCACAATACTCTTACTAACTTTACAACTTTCTTTCTTAAAACTTTCTCTCTTTTTTATATGATCTATTGAATTCTCAACATAGGACAACTCTGCCTGAAGTTCTATCGACTCATATTCTATCGCATGCCTAGAGTTCTAGATTATACTTCTTAAGTATCGATATGTGAGAAACATTATGAATATATTCCATATGTGGGGGTAACGCTAATTCATATGATATCTTACCAACACGTTTCAAAATTTCAAAAGGTCCAACGTATTTAGGACTCAGTGTTCCTTTCTTTCCGATTGTGGATGATCCCTTTTCACGGTGACATTTTTAACACTATCAAATCTCCTTCTTCAAACTCCGTATTATTTCTAGCTTGATCTACATATTTCCTTTGACGATCCTGTGTTGTACTTAACCATTTTCTAAATAATCTCGACAACTTCCTTTATCTTTTGTACCAACTCTAGTCCAAGTATCTTACATTTTCCGACTTCATTCCAAAATACAGGTTATCGATATTTACGTCCATAAAGAGCTTCGTAGGGAGGCATTCTGATACTAGCGTGATAATAGTTATTATAAGCAAATTCTAGTAAGGTAGATGTTCATCTCAATTTCTTTTGAATTCAATGGCACAAATACGTAACATGTCTTTAATTATCTGGATCATTTTTCCACTTTGGTCGTCAGTCAGTGGATGATAAGTTGTACTCATATTCAACTTAGCTTCTTACACATTTGTCAAAAACTTTTCTAGATCCTTGAATTAAATCTCGAATTTGGTCGAATATCATAGACACAGGAACTCCATGACGAATTACTATCTCCTTCAATTATATGTGAACCAACTTGTCCAATGAAAGTCTTCCATTAATAAGTAGAAAATGAGCTGACTTAGCCAACTTGTTCACCATAACCCAATTGGCATCGTGGTTTGCTTTCATTCTTGGTAATCTGACTACAAAATCCAGAGCAATATGCTCCTATTTTCATTCTACATCTCTAATGGTTACAATAATTCACTAGGCCTCTGACACTTTGGCTTACTTCTTTGATATGCCTAACACCTCCTAATCCATTTTGAATTTACTTTTTCCTACCTAGCTATCAATATTCTTCTCTAAATTTCTGTATACCTTGGCATTTCTTGAATATATTAAATACTTAATATTGTGAGTTCATGTAGGATCTCATTCTTTAAATTCTGTCACTTATAGCATCCAAATTATGGAAGAAATTCTGAGAATACCATGATCATTCTTTTGAGTGCATAAATTTCCTTTTACTAAACTATTAACATCCTGATCCATTATCTCTTCTTGACATTTCTTTATCTTTTCTTAACAACTCTGGCTGAAAGGCCATACTTTATATCCTTGCTTCTTTTGGATTATAGATTCTGACGTCCAATTCCAACTTTTGAAATTCCATAGATAATTCTTCTGGTGTAGTCCCGACATTCACTTTCTCCTTTTTGCTTATCGCATTGCCTCTACATTTGCTTTTCCTCGTGAATACATACTTCAAGCTCTTATGGTCCGTATAAATCTCACACCTTTCTCCATACATATAATGTCTTCCAAATCTTCAAAGCGAATACTATTACTATTAGTTCCAAGTCATGAGTAGGATAATTCTGCTTACGAGGGTTCGGTTGTCTAGATGTATGTGCTATAAATTTATTATGTTGCGTCAACACACAACCTAATCCCTTATGAGAAACATCACTATAGGTTACAAACTCTTCTTGGTCATTTAGAAGTGATAAAACAGGTGTCGTGATTAATCTCTTCTTTAACTTCACAAAACTTTCTTCACACTTCTCAATTCCATATAACCTTCTCACTTTTTTTCTAGTAAGCTTCGCCAAAGATATCGTAATCTTCAAGAAATCTTGAACACATTTTCGATAATATTCTGTCGATATTATAAACTTCTCACTTTTGTCAGTGCTTTTGGTGTTTCTTCATTCATAGTCGCTTTAATCCTAGCTGGATCTACCTTGTTCCTTTATTATTTTGAATTGAATTCGGGCAACCAAAACCTACCCTTTGAAAACTTAACATACACTTCTTCCTCCTCAGAATTCTAAAAATTATAATTAAATACTTTACATACAACTTCTTTCTTCTCAGACTCCCCAAATTATCATTAAATACCTTGCATGGTCCTCCGTTAACCTTGAGTAAACCACAATATCATCTATAAGCACAAATACAACTTATCCAGATACTCCTTAAAAGTTCTGTCCATCAAGTTTAAATATTGTTGGCATATTGGTCAATCCAAGTAACATTACTAAAATTTCATAACAACCGTACTTAGTTCTGAAAGCTGTCTTCGCTACGTCTTCAGGTTCAATCTTCAATTGATAATACCCAACTCTTAAATCTATCTCAGGAAATACTTTGCTTCTTTCAGCTAATCAAACAAATCTTTAATTCGAGGTAACATATACTTGTCCTTGATAAAAAAACTTATTGAGCTTTCTTTATTTGATACATAATCTCCTGCTTCCATCTTTCTTAGTAACAAATAATACCGGTGCACCTCATGGGGTACACTAGGTCTGATTGCTCGTTCTTCTCACAACTCTTGCAATTGCTTTGCGAACTCCTTCGTTTCATCTAGCGTCATTCTGGACGGGGCCTTGGACAGTGGTTTCATTCCAGGTGCTAAGTCGATCGCAAACTAAATTTCTCTATCTGGAAGAAGTCCTGGTATCTCGCCCGGAAACACGTCTTGAAACTCATTGATTACTATAAAATCTTCAGATTTTACTGGCTCCTGACTACTATTTATCATATATTCACTACAGTGTTCATATCTTTGCCATGGTAACCTTTTAGTTTGAATCATTGTTAAAAACATCTTTACTTGTCGTTGACCTCTAAATGTCACCACTTTCTTATCTGGTGTCTTCAGAATTATCTTCTTATCACGACAGTCTATCTAAGCATTACGCTTTAATAATTAGTCCATTTCCTAGAATAATGTCAAATTTTCCTATCTTTAATAATATCAAATCCTCACAAACTTATTGCTAGAAATCTCAATTTCACCATTGGTACTCACTTATTTAACAATTCAACAGGGTAATTCATATTATCAACAAAACCTTGAGAAATAAGTGATCAAGTTGCTCCCACATCTACCAGTCCTTTGACATATAAGGTATTCATCATAATCATTCATGCCGTCACATCCATATTCTGAATAACATATTTCACAGACATATCGTAAACTCTTGTCCTTGGAGACGTATTCCTTATCATAGTAGATTCCCTTGATTCTTAGCGCATCCCTGACTGAGGCTGGTGATTTATAATCTTCGCCATATGCCCTGATTTTCTTTCCATGCGTGAGAGGTAGCTGGAACTTTTCCCTCTTGGTTCTTGATAAAATGATTTTTTTGGAAGACTTTTGTAAAGAACAATGATGCAACAAAATAATTAGAAGGATTCATACTTTAATAAATTTATAGTTGAGAAAGAAAGAATGAGTAATGATTTGAATATGAATGAGACAACCACATTGGTACTTAAGATGGCCAGTCTTTCATACCGTATGGCATACAACTCATGATTAGGTGGTGTCCCACCCGACTCTTTGTCATTCCGACAAAGCGTCTCACCATAACACTGCTTGTCCCAATCAGAAAACAAATCTTGAGGGGGAAAATTAAGTTTGAAAGGAATGCAATATTCTCCTTTTTCTTATCACCATACAGAGTTTTATTAATGAAAGAAATTTACACTACCGTGGTATTGTAGAAAAGAATGATACCATTGGTCACCATCCACCTTTCACTTGTATACATCTTCCGAGCTTGATCGATCAATAGATCCCATTTGATTCATAATTGTGTTCATACGGTAGTCACAATCAGAACTTCAAGTTTCGTCCATGCGACTTAGAATTACCACTATTCATTCTACATATCGATTGTTTTGTTAATAATGTTCTTCCTTTAGAAAAGTTTGAAAATTTGTTCATCCTTCTTCGATCATGAACAGGTTTCTTTTAAATCAATAAATTCTTTAAACTCTAATAGGCTCAAGAATTGGATGAATAGTTTCTCCGTACGCTGATTCTGTTGGTAATTTTATCAAACAATATTTGCATTCTTCCGTTAGGAATAATCAAAACTTCTTCGTAATGGCGGGTCCACTTAGCCCTCTAATTTAACGATACTAATTTCTGGAACACATATTTTCTAAGTAATCCGGGTCTTATAACAAATGTTAGTCGCTAAGCACGCATTAATAATTCACGCAAGTATACGCGATCACAAGTAATATATAATTATTTCTAATTCGTTCCCACAGAGACTGGTTTAGGTGTGATTTATGCATTATGCAACAATGATATGACTATTATTCAATGCTAAGATGAATAACAATTTGGGTTTTGATTATACTACGATTAACTATTGAGAATTATACTAGAGAACATAAACTAAGAAATTAAAGAGAATTGAATAATATATAACACAAACATGGGAATCTAACTTCATTAAGTACTTCATTCAATAGCCTTTTCGTTCTTAACCTTATCATGTAATGGTGATGACACTAATCAGAAAACACGAAACTGATAAATGCCAACTTTCGTTGTACGAATACGATACTACCAGACATCCACAAAAGAGATAGAAGCTGAATAGATGCCAATTATATTGAGACCCTACATGTCTATAGAATTTGACAACATAATGGTTTAATGCACAAGTTATCCATCGTGATTACATAGGGCAAGTAAGATGGTTAAAATTACCTACGAATCATGCATAACAATAACGCATGAAGCTATGCTAGCATGGGAAGTTCTAAACCCTTAAATTCACTTTCGCTTTATTAAGAATTAACACGCTATCTTATAAGTTCGTGACGCTCATAAGACGAATAAACACAACCAAAACTAGGTTATCATACAATCACCACACACTAATGCATCGAAACAAATCAACTAAAGAAATCCATAAATAAATCCGCTAAAACCCCACGATAACGATTAGCCCATAATCAGACTCATCATCAACATGGGTTCCGATGAAAGCATTGTATAATAAACGTAGTTTTTATAAACAAATAATAAACAAAGTACGTAATCCAGAGTATTAGGTTCTACAAAATAAGAAAACGAGCATCCAACAGTACAACTTAGAACAAAGATTCACAAGAATAAACTAGATCTTCTTCGCCTTCGTTGAATTGTGCTATAGGTCCTCTTGTCGTCTTCTCCTTAAGCTCCGTTATAAAAAAATCTTTTTATTGTCTTTAAATAGCACCCCAATTAATCCAAATGCCCAGAGAAACAGTCTTCTAATTAAAACAGGAAAATGGATTCCCGACCTGGCGCGACCGCACGCTTCACCAGCGCGGGCGCGCTGACATTCTGTTTCTCTGGCGCGGGCGCGCCGGTCCTCTGGAAAAATAGGAATTGCCTTCTTTTCTTGATGCAACGAGTTGGTCTTCACGAGCCTTTACTCTTTAGACACCATCCTAACACTATATTAGCATCAAATCAATGCCAATTCACCTGAATCCCGGATTAATGCCGGAAATGCAAAAACACTAGAAAATACATTAAAACACCAATAACTTGAGTATAAATACGCCAATTCAAATATTAATGGATCGTTATAAAGTGTCATAAATGACACTCAACATACCCCAAACTTGAATCGATGCTTGTCCTCAAGCATAAACAGACTCAAAGAACAAGAAATAAAAATGCATGAATGCAACTAAATGAATGCAACGATCCCCATAGAATAATTAAACCAATCAACAAGCAACATCTCAACAAATGCAGTTATTCGCATAAAGATCAATCAAACCTTACAAATCAACTTACAAACCAGAGATGTGCGTGTGTGTAAATGCTTACAGATATATTATCGGAACTAGATCAATAATCAGGACTCGCTACTCATCAAAGCAATCGCATGGTTATAAATAAAATATAAACTAGACTCAAAATTACTTATAACACTTCAATTCTTATATTGGAGTTTTATACGGATTCATGCTTTTATTCACAATACATAAACAACACAAATATGCTTATTTGACCGGCAATGAGTGAGGTCCACAAAAGACTTATTCAATATTACCCATTTAGTGAGCGTTAGGTTAGCGGATCCCAGACTATAAAAGCCTCAGGTCACTAGGCGCAAAGTCCCCTAAGAACTTAATAACTCGAGTATTAAAGATCCCACTCGTGATCAATTATACATAACACTTATATATATATATATATATTTCTCTTTTTTTCCTCTTTTCTTTCTTTTTTTTTCTTTTCTTTTTTTATAAATTTCTGAACGAGTGTGTTTCGCTCCATCTCACTCAACCCTAGACTACTCATATTAATATGAGTTGACTACTAGCCATTGGACACCTAGCCACAACAACTAGCAATGAAACTTAATTTTCTCCAATTTTAAAAAATCCATGCTATTCTATCATTAAGAGAATATCCTAAATTCTAAATATAAACAAGCGATTCAACTTCGACAAACAAGCAAACCATGATCATGATCTAGCACTCAAGCAACCTATAAGACTTAGTGAAATACAATTGTCTCTAACATGCAAATCAATTCGACAAGACTTAACATCACTACATACGACATCACTACACAAACATCAATATCACAAATCAATCGGAAAAATCATCTAAGGGATCATGTTATTATGCAAATGCATGAATTATCATAAAAACTACAAAAAACTACATGGAAAATACAACTATATGCACTAAACTATCATGAATATGTAAACTATATGTGACTCACACAAAGCATATTCCTTCAACTATTAACCCTAAACATAAAATTTTCACTGTCCTCGGTGAAGGTAATAGTAAGGAATCATGCATACCTACTCGGAATCAGGATCCTCACCCCCAACGAGTGGAGTGTCAGGCGTGTCTGGAAGTGGATACACTGAGTCCTCACCAAATACTGGCCACCGGATATCAACACATGTGGCTCTGAAAGTAGTCCCAAGTGCCTGGGTGAGATCACGTGCAAACCGACTATGGATGTCATGCATCACATCCTTCCTCCTCGCTAGACGCCTATACTGTATCATGCTCATACCAACTCCAACATCAGCTCCTGCTTCCTCCTGCTCCTACTGCGATAGACCAGCTTTTTCACCTAATTGAGATCTCCATATTGTTTTGCTCGGCTGAGCTGCCCCCAGCAGCTGGCCTCCCACCAAGAAGATGGTCAAAAGAATAACCAAGTCCCTTTAAATCATGATTGATTCCATCCCACTCTTGCATCATCGCCAAAGTGGTGTTGTCAATCGGAGCACTCGGAATCTGGAGCTGCTCATGTGCTGGCTAATGAACACCAACTGCCACACACAACTTCGTCACAACGGACGCATAGGGTATAGAACCTGTAGTACTCCCTCACAAAAATCTCAAAATATACTGGTAAATCACCATCCCAAGGTCCACATAATCACCCTAAAGAATCCTCCATAATAGCTGTGCACGCTCCACAGTCACATTATGCACATGAGAAGATGGCATGATGTGAGCATAAATAAACGCATTTCATGCACGAGCAAACCTGTTCATGCTCGAAGAAGGGAATGTGGAATAATTAGTCGTGCCCCTCTTGAACTTCCAATGAGTCTCAGGCACACACAGAGTAGCAACAATCAAATTCAAATCAAAGTCCTCCGGAGTCTTCTCATTCCAGGTGTCCTGACCGGGCTTCCTCGTGGGCTGCTCAATCACCCTCCTTATCGCATCCGCACTATACTCCACCGTCATCCCCCGAACCACAGTGAAACCATTCTTCTCTGCCTTAGCATTATCATAAAACTCTCGAACAACACTCATGGGCACAGCAGCGGGTGCCTCACAAAAAGCAACCCAGCCCATCTCCAAGATCATCTCTAACAACCTACCATCCTTCCCAAATGGCAGAAAACCTCGCTCCTTTGCTATAGGCTTCGAGAGAAGCCTTGTATACTTTGCTTCAGCCTCGGGAGTCGAAAACCTCGGCCTCACACCACCTGCACTTGAAGAATCAGTGGTGCTGCTGTTGACTTGAGTTCTTTGTCTCTTGGGTGCCATTGGGATTGAGTAAGAGAGAATAAGAGATAAAATTTTGAGAGAGAATTTTGTTTGAGAATTTGAGAAGTGGTGGAGAAGTTTGTGTATAAGTGTATGTATATACAGGAGGTGAAAAAAGAATTAGATATGAAATAGAAAGGGAAATTAATTATGGGAATAGTGAGAATAATGGATTTGATTTTGTAACACCCACACACACATACCATATTTAAACCTGCTTATGAATATAATAATATATATAAAATGACCCTACTTACCATAATCCATGGATCGACGCAGTTTAAAGTATGTCCACAAGCCACAATCTTATTTATTACACAAACACACCGCATCCCAGTTTATTTATCTTATAATGGAAATTTAAACTTTATTACAAACAATCAACACAAAATAAGCCAAACATCATCTGCTAGCTTACTCCACCTCAACCTGGATACCTAGCTCGTACACTTGTCTGGGGATCCTCGCTACCAACAGTTTTCTTTTTCAGTGGAAAAGAATATAAACAGATTTGCAAGAGTGAGCTAACTAGCTCAACAAGTCACGATGACAGTAACTGAGATTAACCATGATCAATTGAAATGATATAAGAAATCAAATTTACTGATAAGCAATGATTAGAATTGGATATTCATTTTCATTTTAAGAAAAAACAAGGTTAGGCTGCTGATCAGTCACGCACTAACCCCGAGCAAGGCTCCCAGCTTTGCTCTATATACTGGATCCAAGGCACACATTGGCCTATTATGACCACGAATCTGGTTCATGTTTAAAAACAATCCAATTCTAGAATCACAATATGATAAGCAATGTAATCCAATAGTTGAATCATAATCAACATATAACTTGAAGAATAGGATGATCTAAAATTCCATGAAATAATAAGAAATCATAAAGGTTGGGTTTCAATCAAGGAAATAATTAGAAAGCAGAAGACCCAAGGGTTCAAGAGTTACAAGAATTGGTCTTCTGTTACGCAAGAGATAAGGGTTGTTATGTTAAGCAATTTCGTATCAGGAATCAGTATGTGGTAGATATGTATTTGTGGAGTAGTATCATATAGGTGTGGTTTGTATTTGAGAATTTAACAATCACCGGTTTATGAAGAATCAGGCTTATGGCTCAAGATCAATAAGAGTCAGGGTTTGGCTTAAGTGCTTCAAAGTACTTGCAATATAAAATCATATAACGATCCAAAAATTACCAGAAAAATTCCACAATTATCTATATTTTATTCTGGACATATTGCAATTAACATACTCACATTTAATCACATATATACATCTATTTATCAATATCAATCAATAGATAACTCACCAAAATTCACATAATAATCATGTAATAATCATTTATTGATAAAATAATTACATGCAATATCCCGGATATTACATCCTGCCCCCCTTAAAAGGTTCTGTCCTCAGAATCTCCTATGTAAACAACTAAGGGTACTTTTCTCGTATATCACTCTCTAAATCCCATGTTGACTCTTCAACCTTTGGGTTTCTCCACAATACTCTTACTAAATTTCATAACTTTATTTCTCAATACCTTCTCTCTCTTTTCTGGAATCTCTATTGGATTGTCTACATACAATAAATCTGCCTGAAGTTTTATCGGCTCATATTCAATTACATGTCTAGAGTCTGGATTATATCTCTTAAGCATCGATACGTGAAAAACATTATGAATGTGCTCCATGTGCGGGGGTAACGCCAATTCGTAAGCTACCTTGCCGACACGTATCAAAATTTCCAAAGGTCCAACGTATCTAGGACTAAGCTTTCCTTTCTTTCCAAATCTCGACAATCCTTTCCATGGTGACACTTTTAGTAATAATAGATTTCCGACTTCGAATTTCATGTCCTTTCTGGATTGATCTGCATACTTTCTTTGACGATCTTGTGCTGCAATTAGGCTTTTCTGGATGACTTCCACAACTTATTTTGTCTGTTTCACTAACTCGGGTCTAAGTATCTTACGTTCTCCAACTTCTTTCCAATACACTGGTGATCGACATTTGCATCCATAAAGGGCTTCATAGGGAGGCATTCTGATACTGGCATGATAACTGTTATTGTAAGCAAATTCCACTAAGGGTAAATGCTCATCCCAATTTCCTTTGAAATCAATAGCAGAAACACGTAACATATCTTCGATAGTCTAGATTGTTCTCTCACTTTGGCCGTCCGTCTGCGGATGATAGGCCGTACTCATGTTCAACCTGGTCCCCAAGCATTCTTAAAAACTTTTCCAAAATCTCGAATTGAATCGTGGATCTCGATCAGATACAATAGACACAGGAACTCCGTGACGAATTACTATTTCCTTCAAGTACATGTGAACCAACTTATCCAGTGAAAATCTTTCATTGATAAGCAAGAAATGAGCTGATTTGGTTAGTCTGTCTATTATAACCAAAATAGCATCGTGGTTTGCTTTCGTTCTTGGTAATCCAACTATGAAATCCATAGCAATATGCTCCCATTTCCACTATGGAATCTCTAATGGTTGTAACAACCCACTTGTTCTCTGATGCTCCGCCTTAACTCTTTGGCATATGCAACATTTGCTAACCCATTCCATAATTTCTCTTTTCATATCTGGACACCAATAATTCTCTTTTAAATCTCTGTACATCTTGGTACTTCCTGGCTGGATGGAATACCTTGAGTTGTGAGCTTCTTGTAGAATTTCATTATTCAATTCTATCACTGGTGGAATCCATATTCTGGATGAAAATCTAAGAATACCCTGATCATCCTTCTGAGTGCATAACTCCTCTCCAACCAAACGATTGATATCTTGATCCATTATTTCCTCCTGACATCTTATTACCTTTTCTAACAATTATAGCTGAAATGTCATACTACACATCCTTGCTTCATTAGGCTTGCAAATTCTGACTTCCAATTCCAATTTCTGAAATTCCTTGTATAATTCCTCGGGTACCGTCAACATGTTCAGTCTTTCCTTTCTTCTTAACGCATCAGCTACCGCATTCGCTTTTCTTGGATAATAGTTAATCATGTAATCATAGTCCTTGATCAACTCCAACCATCTTCTTTGTCTCATATTGAGCTCCTTTTGCGTGAATACATATTTCAAACTTTTGTGATCCGTATAAATCTCGCATTTTTCTCTATATAGGTAATGTCTCCAAATCTTCAAGGCGAATACTATTGCCGCAGGTTCCAAATCATGAGTAGGATACTTCTGCTCATGAGGTTTCAGTTGTCTCGACGCATATGCAATAACTTTATCATGTTGCATCAAAACACAACCTAATCCCTTATGAGAAGCATCTCTATAGATTACGAAATTTCCTTGATCATCTGGAAGTGACAAAACAGGTACCGTGATCAATCTCTTCTTTAATTCCTGGAAACTTTCTTAACACTTCTCGTTCCATATGAACTTCTCACTTTTCCTAGTAAGCTTCGTCAAAGGCGTCGCAATCTTAGAGAAATCTTGAACAAATCTTCGATAATATCCTACCAGTCCTAAAAAACTTCTTACTTCTGTTGGTGTCCTTGGCCTTTCCCAATTCATAACAGCTTCAATCTTTGCTGGGTCCACTTTGATTCCTTCTTGACTTACCATGTGTCCTAAGAATTGAACTTCTTGTAACCAAAACTCATACTTTGAAAACTTTGCATACAGCTTCTTCTTTCTTAAAATTTCTAAAGATATCCTTAAATGCTCTGCATGATCCTCCGTTGACTTCGAGTAGATCAAAATATCATCGATAAACATAATTACAAACTTGTCCAAATATTCCTTCAAAATCCTGTTCATCAAGTCCATAAATACTGCTGGGGCATTGGTCAATCCAAAAGACATCATTAAGAATTCGTAATGACCATATCTTGTTATGAAAGCTGTCTTTGGTATATCTTCAGGTTTGATATTCAATTGGTGATATCCGAATCTCAAATCAATCTTAGAGAAATACTTGGCTCCTTTCAGATGGTCAAACAAATCATCGATTCGAGTCAATGGATACTTGTTCTTGATCGTAAGCTTATTGAGTTCCCGATAGTCGATGCACAACCTCATGCTCCCGTCTTTCTTCTTAACAAACAATACAGGTGCACCCCATGGGGATACACTGGGTCGAATTACTCCTTTTTCTATTAACTCTTGCAATTTCTTTGCCAATTCCTTCATTTCAACAGGCGCCATTCTGTATGGGGCCTTAGATACTGGTTCCGTTCCGAGTGCTAGGTCAATCGCAAACTCAATTTCTCTATCTAGAGGAAGTCCTGTTAATTCATCTGGAAACACATCTGGAAATTCATTTACCACTGGAATGTCTTCCAATTTTGCTGGGATCATCGTTAAGAACTTCTTCGCTTGTTTCTGGCATCTAAACGTCACCACTTTCTTGTCTGGCATCTTTAATATTACTTTCTTATTACGACAGTCTATCTGAGCATCGTGCTTAGATAGCCAATCCATTCCTCAAATCACGTCATACTCTCCTAACTTAAATGGTATCAAGTAAGCATCAAGTTTATGGCCAGTAATCTCAATCTCACAGTTCTTACACACTTGGTTCACAGATACACGCTCCTGATTTGCTAGTTCTACCGTCATAATCTCACTTAACAATTCAATTGGATAATTCAGCTTATCAACAAAATCTTGAGATATAAATGATCGAGTTGCTCCTGAATCTAATAGCACTTTAGCACATAAAGAATTCACAGTAAGCGTACCTACCATAACATCAGTGTCCATGATAGCATCTTTCACAGACATGTCATAAACTCTAGCTCTGGGAGGTTCATCGACCACTACAGGAGCTCCCATGATCCGCAGTGTATTATTGACCGGAACTGATATCTTGCAATCTCTGGCTATGTGCTCTGGCTTTCCACACTTGAAATAGGTAAACCCAATTGCTGGAACTTTTCCTGCCTGATTCCTGGTAGGCTTATCCTTGTTGACTGGCTCCCTGGATGGCTAGTTACGTCACTCCCTTGAATAGTGACCCCTCTGGTTGCATCGGTAGCAGACCATATTCAACTTGTTACAAACTCCACCATGCTTCTTTCCACAGACTTGGCAATCTGGTATAAATGGCCTTTGCTGGGTTGGCTGGTTCCCAGTGGCTAGACGGTTGCTTTGTCCTCCGTTGCCTGGATTCTGCCTGTTAAAATTTCTTCTGGGCTGGAACTTGCCTTTCCTTTGTTTAAAATTTGGAAACTTCCCTGCTTGTGACTGTCCTTCACTTTCTTCAAACCTCCTCTTCTTACCTTCCCTCTCTTTTTGAGACATTTCACTTTCTGTCTCCGCAATCATGGCTTTCTGCACAACTCCCGCATACGTATCCAATTCAAATATGACCACCTTCCCTCAGATCCATGTCTTAAGTCCTTGCTGGAACATTTTAGCTTTCTTCCTATCAGTATCTACATATGATGGTACAAATCTAGACAGTTCCTCAAAATTATTTTCATAATCTGCCACTGATATATTTCCCTGCTTAAGCTCCAAAAATTTCAATTCCATTTGATCCTGAACAAACTGAGGGAAATACTTCTCGAGAAACATTTCCTTGAATCTCTCCCACATAACATCATTTGTACCTTCTAACACTTTAACAATTTCCCACCAGTAGGTGGCTTCATTCTTCATATAGTAACTTGCAAACTCCGTCTTCTGTTCCTCTCTCGCCTTAACTATAGCAAATGCCTTCTCAGTCTCCTTCAACCAGACCCTTGCCTCAATCGGATCTACAGAACCTTTAAACTCTGGTGGATTCCCCGCCTGGAAGGTCTTAAAGGTCACCTGAGGGTTAGTCTGCCTCTGCTGTTGTTGAGTCAGGTGGACTATTTGTTGGGCCAAGATCTGTAGAATCCGGGCTACAGCTGGGTCTATGGGACCTGAATTCACATTCTGGTTATTGTTGTCTTGGGTATTGTTGTTGTTTTTGTTGGTTTCTTCATTCTGGTTGGTAGCACGGGTGTTTCTTCTGGGAGTCATTTTTTGTCAAGAATCAAACAACTTATTTAGCCTTTAAATCAAATATTTTTTATGACAAGATTTTGTAAAACAAAAACATCTCTTTTTGAAAACATTTTCAATCATGGAACTAAGTAAATTGCCTGCTTCTTTACAGAATATAAACAGTTAAGGGAAAAAAAGGTACATGTTATCACAAGAGTTTATATCTGGTGCAATAAGATAAAACATGTATAGTAAAGTAGATGACCATACTAAAAATGAAAGGTACCGGTGTATATCAAAGTTTGGTGATACAAGCGCGGAACATTTTATTGAAGGCAAAGGTGCAACAGGTCTATTCATTAGTCAGCAAGTCTTGTTTATTTATATTTCCACCCAAAAGTCCGATCTTACATATCACACATTATTATTCATATGTCAGCTGCCACATCATCTCCGTCGTCTAGTTTCAAGTACTCTCCGGGTCACCTAAATCTTATTCCGAAATTCCTTCATATTTCTGCCGATATCTATATTCTCGATAATGGGTTATAGTTCCCGGATCTGTGCCCTATAGGGCTTCTCGCTTTAAAAGAAAAGCCTCATACTAGAGATTACTGAAGAAATTTATTATCATAGAATACCAAATGAAATTTCAAAATCAAGGAAATCGAATGAAAAATAATAGTGAAGAAGATGTAGGTATGACTGAGAGCACCCATACAAGTACATAAGATGGCCAGTCTTAGTACCGCATAGTTCACAACACATAATTCGGTGGCGTCCCACCAGACCCTTTTGTCACACAGATAAATAGTCAACGAATATGCATTGTTTGCCCCGATCGTCCGATAGAATCATAGAGAAAAGAAACAATGTTTAGATAGAAAAATTCAAAAATAGGGAAGGAGAGAATCTAATTTATAATGGGATTAATAGAATCCTAAGACGCAACCGCAGCCGAATGTCTAGTAGGGTCAGAATCAGCAGGTGGAGGTCCTTGAATAGGTGGTCTCACACTTAGAGGTAGAATAGTTCGTATTGGTGCATCCGTCGGAACAAGATTTATGGCTGTCACCGGCATAAGAGCAAGACATGGATCAGATGACGGTCCTCCGATAGAAGGCTCTGATTAATCAGATGATATCAAAATAAAGGAATCTGCCATCGCTGGTATCTGAAAATCACGTTGCTAGATTAAAATTTCAAATCTCATCACGAATCATACTAAAGCCTACTATTTAATCGTACTTAACTTCTCGACATTCTATTTCTTTATTTCCTAATACTAATCTTAGCCTTCTACCCATTCCCGACAATCTAGGCTTGTGGTAGTGACTTTAAATTGTAGCTCTGATGCCAAACTATAACGCCCTCCAAACACTGGTCAGAAGTTTAGGGCCCACAACACACACACATACCATATTTAAACCTGCTTATGAATATAATAATATATATAAAATGACCCTACTTACCATAATCCATGGATCGACGCAGTTTAAAGTATGTCCACAAGCCACAATCTTATTTATTACACAAACGTACCAAATCCCAGTTTATTTATCTTACAACGGAAGTTTAAACTTTATTACAAACTATCAACACAAACTAAGCTAAACATCATCTGCTAGCTTACTCCACCTCAACCTGGATACCTAACTCACACACTTATCCGGGGATCCTCGCTACCATCAGTTTCCTTTTTCACTGGAAAAGAATATAAACAGATTTATAAGAGTTAGCTAACTAGCTCAGCAAGTCACGATGACAGTAACTGATATTAACCATGATCAATTGAAATGATATAAGAAATCAAGTTTACTGATAACTAGTGATTAGAATTGGATATTCATTTTCATTTTTAAAAAAAAAATAAGGTTAGGCTGCTGATCAGTCATGCACTAACCTCGAGCAAGGCTCCTAGCTTTGCTCTATACACTGGATCCAAGGCACACATTGGCCTATTATAACCACGAATCTAGTCCGACCACGAATCTGGTCCATATTTAAAAACAATCCAATTCTAGAATCACAATATGATAAGCAATGTAATCCAATAGTTTAATCATAAACAATATTTATCTTGAAGCATAAGATAATCTGAAATTCTATGAAATAAAAAGGAAATTATAAAGGTTGGGTTTCAATCAAGGAAAGAATCAGAAAGCAAAAGACCCAAGGGTTCAAGAGTTACAAGAATTGGTCTTCTGTTACGCAAGATATAAGGGTTGGTATGTTAAGAAATCAGTATGTGGTAGATATGTATTTGTGGAGTAGTATCGTATAGGTGTGGTTTGTATCTGAGAATTTAATAATCAACGGTTTATGAAGAATCAGGCTTATGGCTCAAGATCAATAAGAGTCAGGGTTTGGGTTAAGTACTTCAAAGTACTTGCAATATAGAATGTGAACTATTTGGAACAATTGCAACATAATAAAGGGAGTTCAAACTAATTGCAATATAATTAAGAAGAATAGAAACACTTGCCTTATCAATCTGCTTTTACTTTACTAGCAATTGTTAGTTGGTTCCCACTCGTCAATCACTTGCTTTCCCTTTCTACGTCTCGCTTTCTCTGTTATATATCACATTTACTTATCAATACTCATTCTCATCTCGTTCTATTCGTGACAAGCTTCTATCTACCCTTTGTTTCACCCAAATCCGGCGTACAGATTGAAAGTTATGAATAAAACTGCCAAACAATGCATTTACAGTAATTTTATACATTAATCAGATCACATATGGCACATAGCACATAAGATATTCAATTAAAATAATTATTCAAAGAAGATTCGGGGTTAAAATGATTTCCGGGTATTTAAATTGAATTCTTAAGCATTTTTTGAAATTAAAATGGGTCTCCGAATGATTTTAAAATTAAATAACAGGGTTCGAATACCTGAATCTGACTTTAAAATAATTTATAACAATTATCAAGCCTTGAAAATAATTTTAAATAATATTTTAAAGCTCGAAACTATTTTTCAGAATTTTTAAATCAATAATAAATAATTATATCTAATTATTAAATTAATTAAAATTAATTAATAACTAATTATATTAATTAATCAATTAATATTTAAATTAATTAACTAATTAAATAATTAATTATTAACTAAAATTAATTAATTAAATAATTAACATTTATTTTTAAATTAAAATTAATTTTTAAAAATTAAATAATGAATTTTTAGGATTTTTAAATAATTAAAACAATTTTCTGAAAATAAAATATAAACAGAAATATATTTTTTATAAATTTTTAAAACAGCAATCTAATTTTTACAAGATTTTAAAACAGCAATCCAAGTTTTGGAAAACTAGCAAAAACACAGGGACCTTTTTGCAATTTTGTCCCCGTCCCTGTCATCACCGTCGCCGGTTGCCGGCGATCGCCATTAGCGGCGGTCCCAAGCTTTTCCGGCGACACTGAACCAACCCAGAAACACATGAAAGTCACAGGGATTCATCTACACTTCTCCAAGAACTCTGTTATGCAATCAATTCGTGCTAACAATCAACCAATCGGCCGGAAAAGCAACGGAAAAATCCGCCGCCGCCGCTGTTTTCGTTTTCTGATGAACACCTTCGAAGAATCATTTATTGATTCCAAATATACCTTTTAATTCGTCATTAAACGTTCTATTTAAACATGAAATCAATTCTAACAGATAACCACTAAACAAGAAACGCCTAAATTCAATTGAAAACATTCATATGAACTATAAACCCTAATTCAACCATTCAAAAATATCAAACTTAATTTTATACATGTTATTGAACTCTAAATCAGTCTTATAATATACTAAAATAACCAGGAAGAAAAGATCTACATGATTATGCCATCAAATCATATCAAAAACATCAAGAACAAAAATTCTTAATTTAATCCATAAATAATTCGAAATAAATTAATTAAATAGGAAAAATACCGTGATTTATTAAATAGGAAATAATAGATGGTTGATTCAGGAAGAGTTTTTCGAGAGCTTCATTTTGATATGTTGCATGCCCGAATCGGAGTTCGATAACGCCTTCGTTTGTACGATTGATTCTCATGAACGTAATGTTTTTAGGGGTTTTCTCTGTATTTCTTTTATGTTTACTGATTAATTATGATTTTTACGAATAAAATAAAATAATAAAAGGCTATATATATTTATGGAATATTGGTTCATGTTGGATCGTTTTGGATCGTTAAATTAGTTGCTTAGCCGCTATGTAACTGCAAAAATGATCTAATTTAATACCCGTATTGGATAATTATCCCAACCGGGCTTTTTATAAAATACTTTATACGAAAATTTTATAATATTATCCCATTTTTCGAGAACACGGGTTTTATTGATATATCGAAATAATTATCGTATCAAAAATTGTACGTCGAGACATGTACGGGTCAAACCGTAATCCGGATCGAAAAAGTCAAAACACAGAAAATGTCCGGAATTACCAGATTAGGTTATGAAGGAGTTTCCTGTAGAGTTTTGGGTTGTAAAAACGTAAAAACGGTTGAGGTTGGACGATTCCCGGCTTTATAAAATAATTTGTAATTATTAAGAGAATAATTACTGAATCTGTAAATCATTATAAAATCATATAACGAACCAAAAATTATCAGAAAAATACCACAATTATCTATATTTTATTTTGGACATATTGCAATTAACATACTCACATTTAATCACATATATACATCTATTTATCAATATCAATCAACAGATAACTCACCAAAAATGACATAATAATCATATAATAATCATTTATGGATAAAATAATTACACGCGATATCCCAGATATTTCAGATTTGGAGAGGGAAATTTGGGATTTGGAAGAGTAAAATTCGGGTAGACATTGATTTTTTTTAAAAATCACCGATTTTCTCTTCACAAACTGCCTTTTATTTTTTTCTGAATCGGGACCCCAACGCGGCGACCAGTGCGGGCACGCTCACCTTTTGCCAAATCAGCACGGGCGCACGCTAGATCAGCGCGGGCGCGCTTGGTTTCTGGAATTCCAGCGCGGGCACACTCAGCTTCTGAAGTTGGCCCTAAAATTTTCTGTTTTTCTGATTTTTTTGTGTTTTTCTCTTTTCTTCTTGCTTCCTCTGCCTACTAATGTACAACAAACTTGGGTTGCCTCCTAAGAAGCGCTTGCTTTACGTAGTTAGCTTGACGTAGAAATGTGAGATCAAAAGGACAACAAAACGGCACTAACCACCGCGTGGTTTTCCGTGTCACCATAGTAATGCTTCAACCTCTGACCATTAACCTTGAATGCTTGGCCCAGATCATTCTCAAAAATCTCCACTGCTCCATGTGAAACACAGTTTTGACAAAACGGCCCTGACCATCTTGACTTCAACTTTCCAGGAAAAAGACGGAGACGAGACTTAAACAAAAGAACTTGTTGCCCCGGCACAAATAATTTAAGCAATAGACCCCTATCATGCCACCTCCTGACTTTCTCCTTATACATTTTGTTGTTTTCATATGCTTGAAGTCGGAACTCATCGAGTTCATTCAATTGAAGCATCTTCTTCTTTCCAGCTGCATCCAAATCAAGATTCAACTTCTTCAGAGCCCAATACGCTTTATGCTCGAGCTCCACCGGCAAATGACACCCCTTACCATAAACCAACTGAAATGACGACATTCCCAATGGAGTCTTGTATGTTGTTCTATACGCCCAAACAGCTTTATCAAGCTTCAAAGACCAATCTTTTCTCGATGGACACACAACTTATTCTAAAATACGCTTGATCTCTCTATTAGATACCTCAGCTTGACCATTCGTCTAAGGATGATAAGTGTTGAGTGGCATTTATGACACTTTATTATGCTCTAATAAGCTTTGAATTGATGCATTTGTACTCAAGTTGTTAAGTGTTTTAATGTGTTTTCTAGTATTTTTGCATTTCAGGCATTATCTAGGTAATCTGGTGAATTAGCATTGTTTTTGTGCTAATTTGGTGTCAAGGTGGTGTTGGAATAAAAGCTCGTGGACTCAGAAATGATTCATCATCGCCCACCGTCGGCTCGCCGAAGCTCATCGCCGAGAGCGGTAAAATTCGCGGGTACCCGATTATTTCGGGTTTCCGACGCAAATTTCGCCGATTAATATTTTCGAAATAATTCAAAAAAAAATCAAGAAATCATGACAGCAATCATTAAATCAAATTAAGATCACCACAATAGCTTCGAATTACTGGCAATTAGAAAAACCAGACCATAGATACACACGTATGGCTGGAAAAGCTAACACAGCAGAAAGGAAACGAAACGCAGCACCAAACAATAAGGGACCAGGCTACCACATATCTCGGAGATTCCGAGAGGTAGCAACCATAACAATTGAGTGCAATATATATATATACATGCTGATACATAAACACGCAACCAACAATAACCCAAAACTGAACACACTCGTAACCCGGAAAAGCCCAGCCGGAAAAGAAGAGATAGTCCGGCACTTATCGGAAAGAAAATAAACGGCAGGAATCAAACAAGAAAGGGAAGGGAGAAGCGGGGGAAGATAGAAGGAGTAGTGAAGGGAAGATTAAAGAGAAAACGAGATAGAAAGAGAGAGGAGAGATCGAGAATTAGAGAGACTCACTGGGGAGAGATTGCACGAGAGTGAGGAAAAAAAAGATAAGGTTGAATGTGCTTATATGCTTTGTGTTATACCCGACTACACAATCTCCTGGAAATTAAATTTTGACTCACGATTGATACCTCAACGAGTAACTTACGGGTAAAAATAAATCGGAGAAATTACAAATTGAATTTTAAAATCTCAGAATAACTAAAAACTAATAAAATAAATTCTTCGTAATTATTTTTAGAGTGTTTTTGAAACACACAATATACCCGCATTTTACAATTAACGAACCAAGTCGTACTTAAAACAAATTCAGAAAATCACGGGAACAGTCTTAAAACGTTGTAAATATCCCGAAGTTAATAAAACATAAATTTCATAATTTTAAGAAAATTTTTGGAACGCAATTTATACCCGCTTTTAACAATTAAACGAATCAACGCGCGAGTAAAATTAATCCTAAAAATTTCCAAAATAATTTTAAAATTCTCGGAGTATTCCAAACTTATATAAATATGAATTTCATAATTTTTAAAGAATTTTTGAATTTAATGTTGATTTTACAAATAACTGCAGTCAGAAAATCATGTAAGGGTAAATAATTAATGAAATATTGATTTCTAAATTTTATAAAATTCCAAGAATAATTATTGTAATTATAAAATCATAAAAATAATTTTAGAGACATTGTAAATATTTATGCAAATAAGTTTGTATTAAATCCACGTTTAAAAGTGAAAACAATTCAGTAGAACTCAATAATTAATTACGCAAACAACCCGGTACACCATAAATCACCCATAGATAATAATAAAACAACACATAGCTGATAGAAGCTATATACATATTTTATTTATTTAATAATTCCATAATTATGTATTTAAATAATACAAAAATACGCGAGTCGTTATATCCTTCCCCCTTAAAAAGATTCTTTCCTCAGAATCTGATATAACTAAACAAGTGAGGATATTTGTCAAGCATATCTGACTCTAACTTCTAAGTAGACTCTTTTTCTCACAGATATATACAAGGCATACTTACTATAGATATAAACTCATTCTTACGGACTCGCTCATAACGATCTAGGATTTGAGTCGATCACTCCACATAGAATAGGTTTGGATGAGAGCCCATTGGCTCCTAATCAACAACTCGATTCAAATCAGAAATATATCACTTTAACATTGACACGCATGACACACTATAAATTTGCTGCAACTGTGGCTGCAATACTAACTCATGAGCAACTTTATCTATCTTCCTCGATACCTCGAATGGTTCCATATATTTAGGACTCAACTCGCCCCTTCTAATCAAACCTAACTAATCCTTTTCAAGGTAACACCTTTAACATTGCTATCGATCCTATTTCTATCCTTCATATCCTTTCGATATAAGTCTGCATTCTTTCTCTGTCTACTCTGAGCCGCTTCAACTCTTTTCCAACCCAATACCACTACGTCCTTGGTGCTGACTTAACTTAGGACTAGAAAACTTCCTTTCCCTCCCACTTTATCTCATTAAAGTGGGGACCCACACTTATATCCATACTTGACTTCGTAGGATGGCAATCCTATATTAGCATAATAACTATTATTACAGAAATCTATCAATGACAAAAGATCATCCCAGTTTTCCCTTAAAATTTAAACACATAATCCTAACATATCTTATAGTGTCTGAATCGTCTTCTCACTTTGACCCTTCGTCTAAGGATGATAGGCGGTACTCATTTTCAACTTAGTTTCCAAACATTCGAACGCATCTTACCCATTTTCATCTGTTAAGACTGAAAAGTAATCTCATATACTCACTTCTTATCACCTTCAAGTACTCAACTTCAATTCCCACAATTTCCAATTCCTTTACTAACTCCTTGGTGATCTTAATCACATTCAATCCTTTTTCTCTTCACGAGGCACAAGCTACTACACTGGATTTGCTTGGATGGTCGTTAAAGGAATAATTGGAATCGTTTGTCAATCTCAGCCAAAATTCATACTTAAACATTTAAAGTATAGTTGTTTTCCTTCTACTCTTCATAGGGAAATCCTTGGGTGTTCCACATAGACATCCTTGGTCTTTGAATAGCTGAGGATGTTATCAATAAATATAAACATGCTTATCCAAGCACTCCTTATACACCATGTTCACTGAATGATACACTTATTAATCCAATAACATCACCAGAACTTGCAGTGCTCATAACTCATTCTAATCACAATCTTTGATATGTCCTCAGGCTGGATCTTAAGTCAATCCTTGAGAAATAACTCGCTTCGTAGATTAGGTCATATAAGTAATCAATTTATATTGGGTTTACTTATTCCTGTTCGTCATCTTATTAAATTTACGAAAATTGGTACATAACCTCATAATTCCATCCCCCTCCCCAGTAAAATCACTGGTACACCCCACGAAGATATATCTGGTATGATCACCTTCCTTTTTAATAATTTCTGCAGTTACTTAACTAATTCCTTCATTTCCACTGGCCTCTGGAGAAACTCTAGGGCATTCATTTATTACTCAAACTTTTTCCAACTTACGTACTTTCTCCTTCGTATTTTTACATCTAGTGGATCTACCTTATATCCTTGGCTTAATAACTCCTTTCCTCACATAATTGGAAGAACTTCTCATCTTGTTTCTATCCTTAGAAATTTCTCTTATTATTGGCTTCCGCACGCTTTACAATTTGCTTCTTCAGGAAATCAGTCTTTACCCTATGACAGGACAACCAACCCATTCCTAGAATCACATTGAACTTTTCTAGCTCGAAGGGTGTCAAATCGGTTAAAAAAGAATACTCGTAGGTTTTAACGGGCAGTTAAGACAGAGGTGACTCACCGAAAGTCCATCTTGATTGACCACCCTTATGGCTAAAGGCTCGGCTAAGTCTTCTAATATCAAATTTGTTTTACTCATGCATTTCTTTGGTATAAACATCTTAGACGCTTCTACATCAAATAAAACTTTAACATGTATGGAATTGAGAGAAAATGCACCTGCAACTACGTTTGAGTCCTAGGTGCTCGATCTCTTGGTCACTTTGAAAGTTCTGCCTCTAGCTATGTTGGATGTTGGCCCTTGGGACGTAGTATCTTGAGTAACCTTTCTACAACTCCTTGCAATATGCCCAACTTTTCCACAATTATAACACGTAACACCTGGATTCTCTAGATTGCTTTCCGATGCATAATGACCCTTATGACCACACTTGAAACATTGCACATTCTTTTTGCACGAACCACTGTGTCTCCTGTCACAAGACTTGCAATCCATTGCTGACTTGACTGATTGAGCTGGAGTAGGAGCAACTGAGATAGCATCAGACCTGGTTTGGGAGAAACTCTATCTCCTGAATCTTTTACTCCTGTTTCGGCCAAACCGATTCTGAAATTCTTGACTGGATTCTCCTTGGTCTTCCTTGTCCATAACACCTTCAGACTTCCTGTTCTTATTACTCTCTTCCTTAACAGCCAACTTCTGGTCACTTTCCATTACCAGGGCAGCCTGAACCACAGGGGAGTATGTCTTGAGTTGCAATGCCACAATTCCTCTACGAATTTCAGGCTTCAACCCTTGTTGAGACCTCCTTGCTTTCTGAATCTCCGTACTTACATACTCAGGAACTAATCAGGCCAATTCTGTAAACTTGGCCTCATACTCCAACACACTTCTTTCACCTTGTTTCAGTTCCATAAATTCAACTTCAAACTAATTCCTTAGACATTCGGGAAAATACTTCTCCAAGAATAATTCTGTAAATCTCATCCAAGAAACAAGGCCTTCTCCTTCCAATACACGAGTGGATTCCCACCAATAATTTGCTTTATTCTTAAGAAAATAGCTCGCATAATCGGTCTTAAGATCATCACTTACTTGCGTGAGGGTAAATGCCTTTTCTATTTCCTTAAGCCAATTTCTGGCAACAACAGGATCCACTTCGCCCTTGAACTCTGGGGGCTTAACAGACTGGAAGGATTTAAAACTAGTAGTTTGGTTTAGCTCTCCTTGTTGATGTTGTTGCTGCTAAATCTGTTGGATTAACTGCAACTATTGTTGCTGCTGCTGGCGCAATAATTCTAGAATTTCATTTATAACTGGAACCTCCACCAAACTACTACTATTTTCTTTAGACTGGGTAGCTTTCTTGGGTGGCATTTTCCTGAAATATAACAGGGAATTTATTCAAAAACATAACAAGAATGCATAAAAAAATATCATCGTTCAAACGGTGCACCTGTGTCAGGAAAATGCTGCCCAATCAAAGCACCCATGTCTTTATTCATAGGATCTATTTATAAAAGATATCTAGATTAGCAACACTAGAAACAATAGCAATGGTAACTGTAGCATAATCAACCACAATGCTAGAAAACTGGAATATAAAGGTACTAAACATTATAGAATGCCCTCTCAATATAACAGCTAAAAAATCATCCAGCACCACTAAAAAAATACAACATTAACAAATTCCATATACCGCAAAGCTAGACGAGCTATACTAGTCACCACCCACAAAGGGTAAACTGATAAGTCAAGTCAAACTTAAGAAATCACAGACTTGGTTGACGCACTAGTCTGAGTTTCAATCAACCATCCCTCCCAAGGCGACTTCTTATCTCTTACAATTGACCCATCTTCCACGGAGTTAACTTTTCTAAAGCTGCCACTTTCAATATCGAATCATGAATCATCTCTACTATTTTCATTTCTGAAGTAGCAACCCGATGTAAAACTTCTATTCCTCTAGACAGTCACTCTTGTTTACTTTCAATAACAAGGACTGTCTAATTACAAAAGCTACTGACAACTCATTGCCTCGGGGCTTCAAATGAAATTTCAAAGTCAAGAAATTAATGATACAAGGAGGACAAGAGTAGAAGACATAGGTATGACTGAGAGCAACCATACAAGTACATAAGATGGCCAGTCTTAGTACCGCATAGCTCACAACACATACATCGGTGGAATCCCACCAGACCCTTTGTCACGCAGATAAATAGTGAAACCATATGCATTGTTTGCCCCATTCAACCGATAGAATCACCGAGGAAAGAAACAATGTTTAAAAGGAAATTCCCAAATAGGGAGGGAGAAAATCTGATTTATAATGGGATCAACAGAATCCTAAGTTGCTTACTTCGGGCTTTGGCTTTCTTACAGGAAAACAAGCAACTTATAAAAAGGTAAACAATTACTTTGGAAACACAATGTGTTTCAAGAAAGGTGTGAAAGGTTCAGGATTATACAACAGTACTGATCCCCATACTTCACAAAACTTGGCTGTCATACCAGCCACCGACTATTATCATACTATCCGAACTCACCGAGGTCACACACTCGGCCCAGTAACATTCCTTGACATAGAAAATGCGATATTTAGAAATAACATTGGCATCTCTTCAACTGACATCAAGGCCCGCTCAAACACCGAACTCTCGCGATTAGACTCGTTTTCACAAGAGGAATATCTAAACCTCTTTCGGTATTGCCAATGATACATATATACGAGGGAGACCTATGAAAAGCTAGGGCAGTTCCAGCCAATCCTTAACAGGCGTCAGGGTTTCGCCTTCGAAACCCTTGACTGAACTCTTTGACTCGCTCATCTGATTGAGTTGCTGACTCACATCTATGAATAAATCTTCCCGCACTCTTTTGACTCTACTCAAAACCTAAATCAGGGACTCAAACCTGTAGCACTGATACCAACTGTGACGGCCTCAATCCCGGGGTGAGGAATTGACATCACCAACGACAGTAATAATAAACATAATATAATTCAACTCAACATTATTACATAACCACAACCCCTTTACCAAGATCTTTTCCAGGTTTAAGTATGACTTAGGTTACAATCATCACAATACCGACTTACTAGAGACAATCGTGACAATACGATCTTAATACAGCAACTCAACAGACCAACTTTGGTCTAACACAACTACCTCAGAGGCGCCTGACATGAAAGGAACTGGAATGCTACCCTGTCTACCACGGAAGAATCTCCTAGTCATCTGCAACACATATATAAAACATTCTGCAAGGGTAAGCAATCAATTACTCAGCAGTACCACTATATGATGAACAAGTAAAATAATTTACAATAAAATAGTTATAGGAACATAATTCATAACTTGTTAGAAAATGAGTAAAATATGTATAAACTGGATATCAAAACTAGCATGCTCTGTAAAATAATATCATCAGTCGTGTGCTGTGCATAAATACCAGAGTTGAATTTTAGCATGCTATTTTCATTTCCAAATCTTCCGTTCCATTACTGGAACTATAAAACCATTTGTCCCGTTACGGGGACCCAAACCATTTGTTCCGTTACTGGAACCTCAATCACTTGTTCCATTACTGGAACCACAAAACCTCAATCATATATGTATTGGATGTTATATAGGGACGGCTAATCAGGCCTCCACATCAATTATCTTGGATAGTTGGTCGGGCTATCACATAAAATGTCTAGGAAAGCTGATCGGGCTTTCACACAAAATAACCGGATCCGAATGCGCGCAACCGAATTAGCCACTTACGCAACATTATTTAATATCTGATTTATTTTATCCAGTTTCAAAATCACTTTTACCTATCTCTTGTTAAAATCAATTCTGTCACAGCACACTATTCAAAACCTCTTTTCCATTTTTAATCACATTTTAGAGATAGGTATTTTCAGAAGTTACTTCTCCCCAAAATATATATTTAACAACATTTTCAAACACAGGGGATACGTAACTTAAAACTTTTCTGTTCCTGTTCGAAAGTAAAACAACATTTCATTCATATATACTAAACCATAAGAGTATGGTTAGGGGTACTTTCCTTGTAGAGCTTTACAACTATTATTAATTGACTTTGAGCTGACTCGAAAGCTTAGGCTTTATCGTCTATCCACTAGATCACCCTGGATTCGACCTCAACCCTCAAGTCCTTCAATTGGAACCTTATATCGACTGACCACCAGACTATCTTTCGTCCAATGCCAATTCTCGGGCCTTCCGACTAGAACTTACAGAGTCGAAATACTCTATATTAGACGTCTAGGTATGCTTGACATGTCCTCACTAACACATCTACCCATTCGATATCAGATCCTAACTCGTACTTATACATGTTATTATAACACACGCAACAACTAGGGTTCACATTCTCGAAAATCTGTTCGGGGTTCGTTTTCAGAAAATACGTATACTTGTCATTTAAGAAATTAGGGTTATTGATTTTGGCAAAACATTTCACCACAACATACAATCAGGTTTCGTATAAAATATATGTATATATGTATATATATACTCACTCGACGTTCCGATAACTACTGGATACGCTTCCGTGTTTCCGTGATTCGATTTTCCAGAAATCGGGCAACACCTCCTTTATTTATCGGACTATCCCGTCGAACACCACGACATGAAACCAATTCACAACAACTACAACGACAACCCAATCACAATCCAATTGCACAAATCCCAATCACCGATTCATACCAATAATATCAATCGAAATCCATAAATTTCTAAATTCCAATTCAATTACAATTATTAATTATTAATCTTATTTTATATTTTAAATTATAGGACTCAGAAATGATTCATCATCGCCCACTGTCGGCTCACCGAGCTCGCCGAGGGCGGTAAAATTCGCGGGTACCCAATTATTTCGGGTTTCCGACGCGAATTTCGCTGATTAATATTTTCGAAATAATTCGAAAATAAAATAAAAAAATTCAAAAAATCATGACAGCAATCATAAAATCAAACTAAGATCACCACAATAGCTTTGAATTACTGGCAATTAGAAAAACCAGACCATAGATACACACGTATGGCTGGAAAAGCTAACACAGCAGAAAGGAAACGAAATGCAGCAGCAAACAACAAGGGACCAGGCTACCACACCTCTCGGAGATTCCGAGAGGTAGCAACCATAATAATTGACTGTAATATATATATATATATACATGCTAAAACATAAACATGCAACCAACAATAACCCAAAACTGAACACACTCGTAACCCGGAAAAGCCCAGCCTGAAAAGAAGAGATAGTTTGGCACTTACCGGAAAGATAATAAACGGTAGGAATCAAACAAGAAAGGGAAGGGATAAGCAGGGGAAGAGAGAAGGAGGAGTGAAGGGAAGATTAAAGAGAAAACGAGATAGAAAGAGAGAGGAGAGATCGAGAATTAGAGAGATTGAGGAAGAGAGATTGACTGGGGAGAGATTGCACGAGAGAGAGGAAAACAAAGATAAGGTTGAATGTGCTTATCTGCTTTGTGATATACCCGACTATACAATCTCCCGGAAATTAAATTTTGACTCGCGATTGATACCTCAACGAGTAACTTACGGTAAAAATAACCCGGAGAAATTACTAATTGAATTTTAAAATCTCAGAATAACTAAAAACTAATAAAATAAATTCTTCGTAATTATTTTTAGAGCGTTTTTTTAACACACAATATACCGGCATTTTACAATTAATGAAATAAGTCGCACTTAAAACAAATTCAGAAAATCATGGGAACAGTCTTAAAACATTTTAAATATCTCGGAATTAATAAAACATAAATTTTATAATTTTAAAAAAAATTTTGAAATATAATTTATACCTGCTTTTAACAATTAAACGAATCAACGCGCGGGTAAAATTAATCCTAAAAATTTCCAAAATAATTTTAATTCTCAGAGTATTCCAAACTTAAATAAATATGAATTTCGTAATTTTTAAAGCATTTCTGAATTTAATATTGATTTTACAAATAACTGCAGTTAGAAAATCATTTAAGGGTAAATAATTAATGAAATATTGATTTCTAAATATTATAAAATTCCAATAATAATTATTGTAATTATAAAATCATTAAAATAATTTTAGAGACATTCCAAATATTTATGCAAATAATTTTGCATTAAATCCATGTTTAAAAGTGAAAACAATTCAGTACAACTCAATAATTAATTACGCAAACAACCCGGTACACCATAAATCACCCATAGATAATAATAAAACAACACATAGCTGATAGAAGCTATACACACATTTTATTTATTTAATAATTCCATAATTAGGTATTTAAATAATACAAAAATATGTGAGTCGTTATAAGTGTGCTTAACAGTAGTCTTCCTTGGTTCTACTTCTGCTTCCTTCTGTACTTCTTCTTCTTCAGCCTCAACTTCAAATTCTGGAGTCTAAGCTTTTTCAAGATTTGCAACCTTACCTGACCTCAATGTAATTGCCTTAACATGCTCCTTAGCTTCCTTCTTGCCTGGCACTTCAGTATCGCTCGGAAGCATGCCAGGTTGACGATTCAGTAATGCATTAGCAATTTGTCCAATCTGATTGTCCAAGGTCTTGATAGACACAGCTTGGCTCTTGCACATGAGCCTCAACTCCTCCAATTCAGATTTTTCATTAGCTTGCGGTAACTGCTGAAGTTAAAGTTGTTGCCTAGGGGTGTATTGCGGTTCTGAAAACCAGGAGGGTTATACTGCTTTGCTGTGTATGGATGATAAGATTGTTGCAACTCATTTTGATTGTTACTCCAACTGAAGTTAGGATGATTGCGGTTATTTAGATGATAAGTGGCTGGAGCTTGTTGCTGTAATCTCTGAAAGTTGCTCACAAATTGAGCTAATTCGCTAGAAATAGGACACTGCTCAGTTTCATGTGGCTCTTCACAAAGCTCACAAACACTAGTGATTTGATTAACTCTGTAACTAGCAAAAGATTCCACTTTCATCATCAAAGGTTGAAGTTGAGCAGCTATAGCAGTAGCTGTATCCACTTCCAGAATTCCGGCTACCTTGCCTTACAACATTCTTTGCGTAGGATTCTGGTATTCATTAGTTGCCATTAGCTCAATCAACTCATAAGCTTCATTATAGCTTTGGCCCATAAGGCTCCACCAGATGCTGCATCGAGCATAGGTCTAGACTGAGTGCCCAAACCATTGTAGAAACAATTTATATTCATCCAATCAGGCATGCCATAATGTGGGCACTTCCTTAGCATCTCCTTGTATCGATCCCAAGCCTCACACAGAGATTCTCCAGTTTGCTGTGCAAACTGAGTAAGAGCATTCCTGATTGCAACAGTCTTCGCCATAGGAAAGAATTTAGTGAGAAACTTTTGAGCAAGATCCTCCCATTTGGTGATAGACCCTCGTGGCAGATAATGTAACCATCACTTTGCTTTATCCCTTAGAGAGAATGGGAAGAGTCGCAGCTTGATAGTGAAAGAGATATGTCCTAAGTCCAATCATGTATGAGGATTTAGGAATAACTTTTTTGTAATCTGTTTTGATTTCATTGATATTAATAAAAAGCTTGTTTTGTTTTTATTGCGGGATCTATCTATTTAAATGTTTAAATAAGATATACCACAGTTTAGAGTAAAGCTTTTTATGGATTGTGATGAGATCATAATAATGAGACCTAAAAGATGATAACTCTAAACTTAAATAGTTCCTAGTCGTAGGATTACTAACTAGTAATTAATAATCCGCAAAGATCGGTACATACTATGCTTGCTTCATTATGAAGGATGTCTGTTCTCATAGACATTTGTGTGGTGACACTATAGCTAGTATGTAGGTGCTTATTATAGAATAAGTTCACTGAACATGACTCACACAGCTAAACAACTGATGGAGTTCACTCACGTGTTAGCAGTTGTTCACATAGTGATAGTTGTACAAGTATCCTTAGACTTGAGGTCATCATAGTCATCTTGTGTACAGTGAACTATGCATTGGTTTAGTTTTTAGTCTCAAGGGACAATTATAAGGGCTCTACTGGGTATAGGAATTTGTACACGAAGATAGTGTATGATCAATAAAGGATCTACCCCTTCCAGTATAGGAAGAGAATGTTCAATGCTGATCCACTTATGTTAGTTCAGGAATCTCTGGCCAGAGTGAATGAAATTAGAAAGGAGTTTCTAATTTACATTAAATAGAACTAAGCATAGTGAATGGGAAAGCAAGTGATTAAATAAGATAGGCTTGACACAAGTTACATGCCTTGTATATAATCGTGACATTGCAGGGTAGAAGGAATTAATTGTACGGTAACTATTCACTGAATAGGTTCTTGGTATTCTAAGCAGTGAATTCGTATTATCCGGATAGTCGCGATATGCCGAGAAGTATCCCTCACGATGTAGAATAAATATGATTAATTAATTAATCATATTTAATGAATTAGAGAATTTATATAAATAATGATAAAATAGTTTTATTATTATTTATTTCTACTACCGGCTTAATATTGAACCTACAGGGTCACACCATAAAAGAGAATAATTTAATGGTGGAGGAATTAATTAATAATGCCTGATAATTACTTATTTATGAAATAAATAATTAATTAGCAAATTTAATAATTGATTAAATGAGATTTAATTGATTATATATTAATTACGAAAAGTTCTTAATATTATTAATTAAGAATTTAATTTTTGGAAATTAAATCAAGAGAGAGAATTATTTCTAAAGTGTTTAGAAAAAGGATTAATAATTAAAAGGTGTATTAATTATTAGTGAGAATAATAAAGGGTTAATAATAATAATATTTTATGGGAAAATTTTCAGCTGAAAATTTTGCCTATAAATATACTATTATAGACCCTATTTTTGCCTCAACCAAAAAGACTTACAAAATCCTAATTCTCTCCATCTCCTCCTCCTTCATTACATCGTTTTCTTGGTGGATAATGGTGGAGTGCTTCACACTTGAGGAGCAACTGCTAAGGATCTCCGTTCATCGTTTTTGGATCGCCATTAAAGACCTCCATCTTTCCATTAACCTAAAGCTACTTCAGGTAAACATACTGAACTATGAATTAAATATTATTTTTCGCATGGATCCTGCAGAGGGTTTCATTTTTTTTTAAGATTTAAATTTACGTTTTCGCTGCGTTTATGTGCTAAAAACCCTTCAGTGGCATCAGAGCTACTTGCGAAAAGTTTTTAATTCGTTTATGTGTTTAACTGTTTTCGATATATTAGCATGTACGTGATTCGCCATGATTTGATATTGATATAATATGCTTATATATGTATGGTTTTGAATATATGATATTCATGTGAGTTGTATAATCATAAGATGATTATGTAATCTGTATATA
Organism: Apium graveolens; assembly: GCF_009905375.1. Lineage (NCBI taxonomy): Eukaryota > Viridiplantae > Streptophyta > Magnoliopsida > Apiales > Apiaceae > Apium > Apium graveolens. The sequence continues at coordinate 155,019,673 of NC_133650.1, forward strand.
TACTGATATATACATGATTTATGTTTGTTCTAATTATGAGAATCATATTAGATACGGATTCTGAATTGGCTGCTGCAGATTTGCTGAAATCTGGGTCTGGTGTCCGATTTACGCAAACGAATACCCTATTCCATAAGTAAACGAGCGTCTGAACAAAACTGATGGCATAAGCGATCAACGACTCGTTTGTAAGGCGTTTGACATCATTTACTGCCCGTAAACAGTGATTCTTGTTTTTCTGATTTGATTCTGATTTTTCTGATTTTTGTCATATTTTCTTTTTATGATTAGATCATGGATAATATGATATGTTAAGATCAGATTATGTGTTTTAACATGCTTTTATGTGTTGTATGAGCATGGTGGATGGTTATGACCTTTCGACCTTAGTGTAATGGTTTTGGTTTTGGTTTTAAATATGACTTGCATGTCATCAATCTTTGTAATCATAAATCTCGAATGTAACTCGAGTTATTCTTGTAAGTTCATTAGATTAGTTTTACTTTCAATCATGTAATGTAATTGAAGACTCAAGAAGGCTATCCAATGGAGGTGATACAAAGAAGAAGACGAGGCATACAAGAAGTCTAAACAAAGAAGAAGACTTATGTAATAAGTAGTTGTATTTATTTCCATCACCATATTAGATTGACCTTGATCTTTATCATGAGTTTGATAAAGGTCACATAGGATGAGGCCATAACCAAACACATTTACTTTATTGCACTTTACATTTACTTGTTTATTTAATTTTATATATAAGATATATGCCTATGTTTACCATGCGATGATAGATTTAGGTGAACTTAAATCAATATAAGGCGTGCTCTAGAAAATCTAGAATAGGAATCGTTTCTTGCCTTAACAATAAATATTATGAATACGATCATGAGATTCTTGTGTTTATGAAACACGTAATTGAATATGAATTATTAATATTGAGAGAAAGGATGATTCTGTCAACAATAGATTTCTATCTGTAAGAAAGGGTTATTAAGTGACGCCTCTTGACAATGCTCCACCCGATCTGGGAATCATCTGATTATCGATTATTGATTTGAAATATTTAATTTAAAAGGAAGAATCTCTTTATAATATGATTATGATTGTAAAATAATATAATCCCTCTAAAATTAAATAATATCAAGTAGTAATTGGCCAATGACACAACGGGCTTGTATCGGTTATAACCTTCCAACATGGTAGAAAGTGGTTCTTATTTTTAAATCATTGTCATTTCGTGCTACAGCCGAGGGCTTTGATTTCGAAATAAGAAATACTTGTCTATTACATAGAGATGTGTACATTGAATTAAAATCTAAAGGTCGGTACGTGCTACAGCCGTGGGCCGTTGGAGACTGATTCAATTATACGAAATGTTGGGTTAGACTTGACTTAGAATATTGAGTTTGTCATGCCACAACCGTGACTCAATTATTCAAGAGGCTAAACTTATATTAGGGAATAACATAAGATGTAATTGACAAGAGTTGTCTGCCTATTGAACATCACATGACGTTTCGTGCCTCAGCTGAGGTTGTGTGATGGAATGTAGGATCCCTATTCCCACTAGCACTATGAATGCTTAATTTTCACTTAGGGGGTTGAAAAAATTAGATAAACTAGTGGGCGACACTTATGAATAAAGACCCGATTCATATAGTGTTTTAAAATGAAATTGAATATTTGCTAAGTGTTGTTATGTGTTTATCATTTACAGATTTACTATATTCGTCATGTCTTCTGCACTATCACTCCGGAGCATACTAGATGCTCACAAGTTGACTGGTCCTAATTTAGCTGTTTGTTTTCACTGTAACAAGTTGGGGCACTGGAAGAGGAATTACAAGGTTTACCTTGAAAAATTGAAGAAGAAGGGTAGTGAGACTGCCGCTTCTGATTCAGGCATGTTCATGATCGAAGTTAATATGTCACTAGGTCAAATTTCTACTTGGGTATTAGATACCGCCTGTGGTTCTCATATTTGTAATTTGTTGCAAGGACTAAAGGGAAGTAGGACTCTTGAAAAAGATGAGGTGATTCTACGTATGGGCAATGGAGCAAGGGTTGCGGCCATATCTGTAGGATCATTTAGTTTACATATGCCTACGGGCAAGACTATTATTTTGAATAATTGTTATTACGTTCCCTCTATTGTTAGGAATATTGTTTCTATTCCTATGTTGGATGTGGATGGTTTTTTATTTATTATTAAGAATAATGAATGTTCTATGCTTAGAGATAATTTTCTTTTTGGACGTGGCATTTTAAATAATGGTTTGTATGTATGTGATGTAGAGCATGATTTACTTCAGATTGAACAAACTAATAAAAGAAAACGAGATGATGAAAATCTGACCTATTTATGGCACTGTAGGCAAGGTCATATTAGTGAAAATAGACTGCGGACATTGCATAAGGAAGGGTTACTTGACCCCTTTGATTTTGAATCATATCATACATGCGATTCTTGTCTATTGGGTAAAATGACCAAATCTCCATTTAGTGGACATGGAGAGAGGGCTGCAGATTTGCTTGGATTGGTACACAAAAATGTATGTGGACCAATGTCTACGCAAGCCATGGGTGGATTTTTGTACTTCATTACTTTCATAGATGATAGATCTAGATTCGGATATGTGTATTTGATGAAACACAAGTCTGGAGCCTTTGAAAAGTTCAAAGAATATAAACATGAAGTGGAGAAACAAACCAAACACAGTATTATAACTCTTCGATCAGATCGAGGTGGTGAATACTTGAATGGAGAGTTTCTAGATTATCTCAAAGAAAATGGTATAGTCTCCCAGTGGACTCCTCCATATACTCCACAGTTAAATGGGGTATCTGAAAGGAGAAATCGAACTTTGTTAGACATGGTTCGGTCCATGATGAGCTATGCCAATCTTCCAGTATTCCTATGGGGTTATGGATTGGAAACCTTAGCATATTTACTAAATAAGGTGCCTTCCAAATCTGTTCCTCAAACACCATATGAGATATGGAAAGAAAGGAAACCGAGTCTTAAACACGTTAAGATTTGGGGATGTCCAGCTTATGTCAAGAAAGTTGACCCAGATAAGCTGGAATCTCGATCCGTAAAATGTAATTTTGTGGGATATCCTAAAGAGACTTTGGGGTATTACTTTTACACCGATCATCGGGTGTTTGTCTCCAGACATGCTACCTTCTTGGAAAAGGAGTTTATCCTTGAAGGAAACAGTGGGAGCAAAATTGAACTTGATGAAGTTCAAGAAGCACAAACTACTACGGATCAAGTGGAAACACCTGTTCAGACTGAACAACCTTCTGTGGAACAGCCCATTCGTAGGACATGGAGAGTGTCTCGCCAACCTGAGAGGTATTATGGCCTTGTCATTAAGAATGGCAATGAGTTGTCAATCATTGATGATGACGACCCTGTGACCTATATGTTGGATTTTAATCACAGCGGAAGAATGGCAAAAACACTTTTACACATATAAAATCCAAATAAAAGCATATAAATCGTGATTAAAACATATGAATCGATTACTAACCTTTAATAGCGATCCAAAAGCAACGATCGGAGATCCTTAGCAGCTGCTCCTCCAACGTGAAGCACTCCACCGGTATCCACCAAGAAAACGATGCTAAGGAGGAGGAGGAGGTGGAGAGAATTAGGTTTTTCTAAAAATTTTGGGTTAGAATAAAAATAGGGTTTATAATAGTATATTTATAGGCAAAATTTTCAGCTGAAATTTTCCCATAAAATATTATTATTATTAACCCTTTATTATTCATATTAATAATTAAAACATCTTTTAATTATTAATCCTTTTTCTAAACACTTTAGAAATAATTCTCTCTCTTGATTTAATTTCCAAAAATTAAATTCTTAATTAATAATATTAAGAACTTTTCTTAATTAATTTATAATCAATTAAATCTCATTTAATCAATTATTAAATTTGCCAATTAATTATTTATTTCATAAATAAATAATTATTAGCCATTATTAATTAATTCCTCCACCATTAAATTATTCTCTTTTATGGTGTGACCCTGTAGGTTCAATATTAAGCCGGTAGTAGAAATAAATAATAATAAAACTATTTTATCATTATTTATATAAATTCTCTAATTTATTAAATATGATTAATTAATTAATCATATTTATTCTACATCGTGAGGGATACTTCTCAGCATATCGCGACTATCCGGATAATACGAATTCACTGCTTAGAATACCAAGAACCTATTCAGTGAATAGTTACCGTACAATTAACTCCTTCTACCCTCCATTGTCTTGATTAAATACAAGGCATGGATCTTGTGTCAAGCCTATCTAATTTAATCATTTGCTTTCCCATTCACTATGCTCAGTTCTATGTAAATTAGAAATTCCTTTCTAATTTCATTCACTCTGTCCAGAGATTCCTGAACTAGCATAAGTGGATCAGCCTTGAACATTCTCTTCCTTCACTGGAAGGGTTAGATCCTTTATTGATCATACACTATCTTCGTGTACAAATTCCTATACCCAGTAGAGCCCTAATAATTATCCCTGGAGACTAAGAACTAAACCATAGCATAGTTCAGTGTACACAAGATGACTATGATGACCTCAAGTCTAAGGATACTTGTACAACTATCACTATATGAACAACTGATGACACGTGAGTGAACTCCATCAGTTGTTCAGCTGTGCGAGTCATGTTCAGTGAACTTATTCTATAATAAGCACCTACATACTAGCTATAGTGTCACCACACAAATATCTATGAGAACAGACATCCTTCATAATGAAGCAAGCATAATATGTACCGATCTTTGCGGATTATTAATTACCAGTTAGTAATCCTATGACCAGGAACTATTTAAGTTTAGAGTTATCATCTTTTAGGTCTCACTATTATGATCTCATTATAATCCATAAAAAGCTTTACTCTAAACTATGGTATATCTTATTTAAACACTTAAATAGATAAAGCCCGTAATAAAACAAAACAAGTCTTTATTAATATCAATGAAATCAAAACAGATTACATAAAAGTTATTCCTAAATCTTAATACATGATTGGACTTAGGACATATTCCTTTCAATCTCCCACTTGTACTAAAGCCAATCACTCTGGTATCTAATACCCATCATGTCTTTATGACGATCAAAGTGACTTTCAGAAAGTAGCTTTGTGAGTGGGTCTGCTATGTTGTTATGTGTGTCAACTCTCTTTTAATACTAGAAATGTTACCGCGCTCCCATTAACCCTTCTGTAGACACATGGTTTATCTACGTTTTTGATAAAACCAAACTCTTTGATTGTCTCATCAAAATGGATATTCCATCTACGAGAAGCTTGCTTTAAACCACATATGGTTCGTAGCAGCTTACACACTAGGTTTTCATTTCCCTTGGAAAGAAAACCATCTGGCCATTTGCCAGATTTCATAGTCGTAGTAAGCAGCAATCGCAAGCAAAATCCGAACTGATTTTAACAAGGCTACAGGTAAAAGGTTTCATCAAAGTCAATTCATTGCCTTTGTTTGAATTCTTTTGCCACAAGCCTGGCCTTAAAGGTCTCCACCTGGCCCTCTGCTATAATCTTTCTTTTGTATACCGTATACATAGATTCCATTTCGGATTTCATGGCACTTTGCCATTTCTCTGAGTCAACACTACTCATAGCCTCATTATAGGTCACAGGGTCATCTTCATCAATGATTGACAACTCATTGTCATACTCAATGACAAGGCCATAATACCTCTCAGGTTGGTGAGACACCCTCTCTAACCTACGAACGGGCTGTTCCACGGAAGGTTGTTCAGTCTGAACAGGTGTTTCCACTTGAACTGTAGTAGTTTGTGCCTCTTGAACTTCATCAAGTTCAATTTTGCTCCCACTGTTTCCTTCAAGGATAAACTCCTTTTCCAAGAAGGTAGCATGTCTGGAGACAAACACCCGATGATCGGTGTAAAAGTAATACCCTAAAGTCTCTTTAGGATATCCCACAAAACTACATTTTATGGATCGAGATTCCAGCTTATCTGGGTTGACTTTCTTGACATAAGCTGGACATCCCCAAATCTTAATATGTTTAAGACTCGGTTTCCTTTATTTCCATATCTCATATGGAGTTTGAGGAACTGATTTGGAAGGCACCTTATTCAGTAAATATGCTAAGGTTTCCAATGCGTAACCCCATAGGAATACTGGAAGATTCGCATAGCTCATCATGGACCAAACCATGTCTAACAGAGTTCGATTTCTCCTTTCAGATACCAATCTGGAGGAGTCCACTGGGACACTATACACTTTTCTTTGAGATAATCCAGAAACTCTCCATTCAAGTATTCACCACCTCGATCTAATCGAAGAGTTATAATACCATTTTTTTGATTTGTTTCTCCACTTCATACTTATACTTTTTGAACTTTTCAACGGCTTCAGACCTGTGTTTCATCAAATACACATATCTGAATCTAGATCTATCATCTATGAAAGTAATGAAGTACGAAAATCCACCCATGGCTTGCGTAGACATTGGTCCACATACATCTGTGTGTACCAATCCTAGCAAATCTGCAGCCCTCTCTCCATGTCCACTAAATGGAGAGTTGGTCATTTTACCCAATAGACAAGACTCGCATGTAGGATATGATTCAAAATCAAAGGGGTCTAGTAACCCTTCCTTATGCAATATACGAAGTCTATTTTCACTAATATGACCTAGCCTACAGTGCCATAAATAGGTCAGATTTTCATCATCTCGTTTTCTTTTATTAGTTTGTTCAATCTGAAGTAAATCATGCTCTATGTCACATACATACAGACCATTATTTAAAGTACCACGTCCATAAAGAATATTATCTCTAAGAATAGAACATTCATTATTCTCAATAACAAACGAAAATTCAGCCAAGTCTAACATGCGAATAATATTCCTCACAATCGAGGGAACAAAATAACAATTATTTTAAAAACAATATTCTTGCCCGTAGGCATATGTAAATGAAATGATCCTACATCTTCAGCAGCAACTCTTGCTCCATTTCCCATCAGTATAATCACCTCCTCTTCCTTAAGAGTCCTACTTCTCCTTAGTCCCTGCAACGAATTGCAGATATGAGAACCACAGGCGGTATCTAATACCCAAGTAGAAATTTGATTTAATGACATATTCACTTCTATCATGAACATACCTGAATCAGAAGCGGTAGTCTCACTACCCTTCTTCTTCTTCAATTCTGCAAGGTAAACCTTGCAGTTCCTCTTCCAGTGCCCCACCTTGTTACAGTGAAAGCAAACAACTTTGCTCTTGGGGTCTTCAGCTTTTGGTGGAACCGGTTTTCTTCACCTACCGTCTTCTTCTTGGAAGGGTTCCTCTTCCTTTTCTTAGGATTGGAACCTTCACCAATTAGAAGAACAGAACTCTTCTTAGGGGGAAAATTTGATTCCGCAGTCTTCAACATGTTGTGGAGTTCAGGCAGGCTGACATCCAACTTATTCATGTGAAAGTTCAAAACAAACTGCGAGAACAAACTCGGAAGCGATTGCAAGACCAAGTCTTGGCTTAGCTCCCCATCCATGGAAAAACCAAGTTGTCCAAGACGTTCAATCAAATTGATCATCTTAAGTACATGGTCATTCACTGATGATCCCTCATACATCCTACAACCGAACAGCTCCTTCGATATCTCATATCGAGCTGTCCTCCCCGCCACATCATACAACTCTTGTAGATGCATTAGGATAGTGTGAGCATCCATATGCTCATGTTGCTTCTGTAGCTCAATGTTCATGGAAGCTAGCATGATGCATTGAGCAACATTTGCATCATCTATCCATATACGATACACAACATGTTCATCATTATGTGCATCGCTAGCAGGTTCAGTAGGCTTAGGTGAGTCAAGCACATATTCCAGCTTCTCAACCCTGAGAACAATTCTCAAGTTTCGAAGCCAGTCAGCATAATTAGGACCAGTCAGCTTGTGAGCATCTAGTATGCTCCTGAGTGATAGTGCAGAAGACATAATGTATATCGTAAATCTGTAAATGATAAACACATAACAACAGTTAGCAAATATTCAATTTCATTTCAAAAAACACTATATGAATCGGGTCTTTATTCATAAGTGACTCCCACTAGTTTATCTAATTTATTCAACCCCTACATGAAAAATTAAGCATTCATAATGCTAGTGGGAATAGGGATCCTACATTTCATCGCACAACCTCGGTTGTGGCATGAACCGCCATGTAATGTTCAATAGGCAGACAACTCTTGTCAATTACATCTTATGTCATTCCCTAATCAAACTTTAGCCTCTTGAATACTTGAGTCACGGCTGTGGCACGACAAACTCAATATTCTAAGTCAAGTCTAACCCAACATTCCGTACAATTGAATCAGTCTCCAACGGCCCACGACTGTGGCACGTACCGACCTTTAGATTCTAATTCAATGTACACATCTCTATGTAATAGACAAGTATTTCTTATTTCGAAATCAAAGCCCTCGGCTATAGCACGAACCGACAATGATTTAAAAATAAGAACTACTTTCTATCATGTTGGAAGGCTATGACCGACACAAGCCCGTTGTATCATTGGCCAATTACTACTTTATATTATTTAATTTTAGAGGGATTATATTACGTTACAATCATAATCATATTCTAAAGAGATTCTTCCTTTTGAATTAAATATTTCAAATCAATAATCAATAATCAGATGATTCCCAGATCGGGTGGAGCATTGTCAAGAGGCGTCACTTAATAACCCTTTCTTACAGATAGAAATCTGTTGTTGACAGAATCATCATTTCTCTCATATTGAAAATTCATATTCAATTACGTGTTTCATAAATACAAGAATCTCATGATTGTATTCATAATATTATTATTAAGGTTATGAAACAATTTCACTATACTAGATTGTCTAACAAACGCCTTATATTCATTTAAGTTCACCTAAATCTATCATCGCATGATAAACTAAGCATATATCACATATATAAACATGAATAAACATCAAGGTAGGTATGTTACATCATCTAGCATATTGGTCTAAGCATTATACATCTCTATGTATCACATGAAGCATTTAAAAGCAATTCAAACGATCAAAAACAGCTTTAAAACACTTCTGTTAGCTATAAATAGTTCGAAATAATTTCATAAAATATCATATAATATACCATTAGAAGCGTCTCGAAAAGACGAATCCAACGGCACCAAAAACGCCCAATTCTGAGCTCGCACGCGCCCCGGAAAGGTAACCCACGCGCCGTCATGCGCACACGCGCTGTCAGGCAAGTGTCACACCGCCGCCCACGCGCGCCCACGCGCCCAAAACCCTACGCTGACGTCAGCATGACGTCATCTGATCACGTCAGCATGACGTCAGCACTGCTTGACCAGCGCGTGTCTGACATGCGCCGCGCATGGCCCACCAGCGCGCGAGCCCCACGTGCGCGCCAGTCGCGCGGTCCTTCCCCTGTTTACGTCAGTCGCCGCCTTTTCTTTCTCAATCGCCGTGCTGTTACAGACAGCCGTCCTTTTCTCCGTGCACCAAACAGTACAGCAACAGATGTATATATATATACATACTAACAATATATATATATATATATATGATTATTTAATTACGAATTTAATTGCAACAACTTCAAAAATTCATAATAAATAATTTATACATCATAAAATTATAAGAAAAATACCCAGACGATCTACAACACTTGTAGAACCCAGATCAACATTCCAAATTATTCTAAGAAACGATTTCTCATCAGTCATAATTAATCCATAATATAACTTGTAAAAATCATAATTAATTCATACAAGCACATAAAATTCTGAAATTTTTACCACAGATCTATATGCATACAACCTACGCTCTGATACCAATGTTGGATTTTAATCGCAGCGGAAGCATGACAAAAACACTTTTACACATATAAAATCCAAATAAAAGCATATAAATCGTGATTAAAACATATGAATCGATTACTAACCTTTAATAGCGATCCAAAAGCAACGACCAGAGATCCTTAGCAGCTGCTCCTCAAACGTGAAGCACTCCACCGGTATCCATCAAGAAAACGATGCTAAGGAGGAGGAGGAGGTGGAGAGAATTAGGTTTTTCTAAAAATTTTGGGTTAGAATAAAAATAAGGTTTATAATAGTATATTTATAGGCAAAATTTTCAGCTGAAATTTTCCCATAAAATATTATTATTATTAACCCTTTATTATTCACATTAATAATTAAAACATCTTTTAATTATTAATCCTTTTTCTAAACACTTTAGAAATAATTCTCTCTCTTGATTTAATTTCCAAAAATTAAATTCTTAATTAATAATATTAAGAAATTTTCTTAATTAATTTATAATCAATTAAATCTCATTTAATCAATTATTAAATTTGCCAATTAATTATTTATTTCATAAATAAATAATTATTAGCCATTATTAATTAATTCCTCCACCATTAAATAATTCTCTTTTATGGTGTGACCCTGTAGGTTCAATATTAAGCCGGTAGTAGAAATAAATAATAATAAAACTATTTTATCATTATTTATATAAATTCTCTAATTTATTAAATATGATTAATTAATTAATCATATTTATTCTACATCGTGAGGGATACTTCTCAGCATATCGCGACTATCCGGATAATACGAATTCACTGCTTAGAATACCAAGAACCTATTCAGTGAATAGTTACCGTACAATTAACTCCTTCTGCCCTCCAATGTCCTGAATAAATACAAGGCATGGATCTTGTGTCAAGCCTATCTAATTTAATCATTTGCTTTCCCATTCACTATGCTCAGTTCTATGTAAATTAGAAACTCCTTTCTAATTTCATTCACTCTGGTCAGAGATTCCTGAACTAGCATAAGTGGATCGGCCTTGAACATTCTCTTCCTTCACTGGAAGGAAGGGGTAGATCCTTTATTGATCATACACTATCTTCGTGTACAAATTCCTATACCCAGTAGAGCCCTAATAATTGTCCCTGGAGACTAAGAACTAAACCAAAGCACAGTTCAGTGTACACAAGATGACTATGATGACCTCAAGTCTAAGGATACTTGTACAACTATCATTATGTGAACAACTGTTGACACGTGAGTGAACTCCATCAGTTGTTCAGCTGTGCGAGTCATGTTCAGTGAACTTATTCTATAATAAGCACCTACATACTAGCTATAGTGTCACCACACAAATATCTATGAGAACAGATATCCTTCATAATGAAGCAAGCATAGTATGTACTGATCTTTGCGGATATTAATTACCAGTTAGTAATCCTATGACCAGGAACTGTTTAAGTTTAGAGTTATCATCTTTTAGGTCTCACTATTATGATCTCATCATAATCCATAAAAAGCTTTACTCTAAACTATGGTATATCTTATTTAAACACTTAAATAGATACAGCCCGTAATAAAAAACAAAACAAGTCTTTTATTAATATCAAAGAAATCAAAATAGATTACATAAAAGTTATTCCTAAATCCTCATACATGATTGGACCTAGGACATATTCCTTTCACTATAATGAAGCTATGAGAGTGTTGACTCAGAGAAATGGCATAGTGCCATGAAATCCGAAATGGAATCTATGTATACCAACCAAGTATGGACTCTGGTTGAGGCGCCTGAAGGTGTTTATCCTATTGGGTGCAAGTGGGTATACAAAAGAAAGATTGGAGCAGATGGCCAGGTGGAGACCTATAAGGCCAGGCTCGTGGCAAAAGGATTCAAACAAAGGCAAGGGATTGACTTTGATGAAACTTTTTCGCCTGTAGCCCTATTAAAATCAATTCGGATTTTGCTTGCGATTGTTGCTTACTACGACTATGAGATCTGGAAAATGGACGTGAAAACGGCCTTCCTCAATGGGGAACTTGAGGAGGAAGTGTATATGACACAGCCAGAGGGTTTTCTTTTCAAGGGAAATGAACACCTAGTGTGTAAGCTGCTGCGAACCATATATGGTTTAAGGCAAGCTTCTCGTAGATGGAACATCCATTTTGATGAGACAATCAAAGAGTTTGGTTTTATCAAAAACATAGATGAACCATGTGTCTACAAGAAGGTTAGTGGGAGCGCGGTAACATTTTTTGTATTGTATGTGGATGACATACTTCTTATAGGAAATGATATACCGATGCTACAATCAGTCAAAGTATGGCTATCAAAGAACTTCACCATGAAGGACTTGGGAGAAGCATCCTACATTCTCGGTATAAAGATCTATAAAGATAGATCTAGAAGAATGATAGGTCTTACCCAGGGTACATACATCCAGAAAGTGCTTAAAAGGTTTAGCATGGAAAACTCCAAAAGAGGTCTCATACCGATGAGCCATGGAGTGTCCCTTTCCGAAAAATGTCTCCTAAGACACCTGAGGAAAGAGAGCGTATGAGTAAGATTCCTTATGCTTCAGCAATAGGATCTATCATGTACGCGATGTTGTGTACAAGGCCTGATGTTGCTTATTCAATTAGTGTGACGAGTAGATATCAGTCAAATCCAGGTGAAGACCACTGGAAAGCAGTGAAAAACATCCTTAAGTACTTGAGAAGGACTCAGGACATTTTTCTTGTTTTTGGTGGTGAATCTGAGTTGAAAATAGAGGGTTATACTGACTCTAGTTTTCAATCAGAAAGTGATAGCAAACCCATGTCAGGGTACGTGTGTACTCTGAATGGTGGTGCAATTCAGATTGTTGAAAGAGGAGATGTCAACGTCGAGAGAGTTGACACACATAACAACATAGCAGACCCACTCACAAAGCCACTTTCTCAGAGTCACTTTGATCGTCATAAAGACAAGATGGATATTAGATACCAGAGTGATTGGCTTTAATACAAGTGGGAGATTGAAAGATATATGTCCTAAGTCCAATCATGTATGAGGATTTAGAAATAACTTTTATGTAATCTGTTTTGATTTCATTGATATTAATAAAAGGCTTGTTTTGTTTTTATTGTGGGCTCTATCTATTTAAATGTTTAAATAAGATATACCACAGTTTACAGTAAAGCTTTTTATGGATTGTGATGAGATCATAATAATGAGACCTAAAAGATGATAACTCTAAACTTAAATAGTTCCTGGTCGTAGGATTACTAACTGGTAATTAATAATCCGTAAAGATCGGTACATACTATGCTTGCTTCATTATGAAGGTTGTCTGTTCTCATAGACATTTGTGTGGTGACACTATAGCTAGTATGTAGGTGCTTATTATAGAATAAGTTCACTGAATATGACTCACACAGCTGAACAGCTGATGGAGTTCACTCACATGTCAGCAGTTGTTCACATAGTGATAGTTGTACAAGTATCCTTAGACTTGAGGTCATCATATTCATCTTGTGTACACTGAACTATGCTTTGGTTTAGTTCTTAGTCTCAAGGGACAATTATAAGGGTTCTACTGGGTATAGGAATTTGTACACGAAGATAGTGTATGATCAATAAAGGATCTACCCCTTCCAGTGTAGGAAGAGAATGTCCAATGCTAATCCACTTATGTTAGTTCAGGAATCTCTGGCCAGAGTGAATGAAATTAGAAAGGAGTTTCTAATTTACATTAAATAGAACTAAGAATAGTGAATGGGAAAGCAAGTGATTAAATAAGATAGGCTTGACACAAGTTCCATGCTTTGTATTTAATCGTGACATTGCAGGGTAGAAGGAATTAATTGTACGGTAACTATTCACTGAATAGGTTCTTGGTATTCTAAGCAGTGAATTCGTATTATCCGGATAGTCGCCATATGCTGAGAAGTACCCCTCACGATGTAGAATAAATATGAATAATTAATTAATCATATTTAATGAATTAGAGAATTTATATAAATAATGATAAAATAGTTTTATTATTATTTATTTCTACTATCGGCTTAATATTGAACCTACAGGGTCACACCATAAAAGAGAATGATTTAATGGTGGAGGAATTAATTAATAATGGCTGATAATTATTTATTTATGAAATAAATAATTAATTGGCAAATTTAATAATTGATTAAATGAGATTTAATTGATTATAAATTAATTAAGAAAAGTTCTTAATATTATTAATTAAGAATTTAATTTTTAGAAATTAAATCAAGAGAGAGTATTATTTCTAAAGTGTTTAGAAAAAAAGATTAATAATTAAAAGGTGTTTTAATTATTAGTGAGAATAATAAACGGTTAATAATAATAATATTTTATGGAAAAAATTTCAGCTAAAAATTTTGCCTATAAATATACTATTATAGACCCTATTTTTGCCTCAACCAAAAAGATTTACAAAACCCTAATTCTCTCCATCTCCTCCTCCTTCATTACATCGTTTTCTTGGTGGATACCGGTGGAGTGCTTCACACTTGAGGAGCAGCTGCTAAGGATCTCCGTTCATCATTTTTGTATCGCCATTAAAGACCTCCAACTTTCCATTAATGTAAAGCTTCTTAAGGTAAACATACTGAACTACGAATTAAATATTATTTTTCGCATGGATCCTGCGGAGGGTTTCATTTTTTTTAAGATTTAAATTTACGTTTTCGCTGCGTTTATGTGCTAAAAACCCTTCAGATAGCATCTTCAGTCACCCCATTGAACTTGAAAGTGTTGCAGATCTCAATGAAATTCGTGATGTGCATGTTGGGGTCTTTTATAGGAGAACCCCCAAACTGAACTGAGTTCTATATCATTTGAATCGTGCTCGACTTGATCTCATAAGTGTTACCTGAGATGGCTGGTCTGATAATACCTGACTGAATATCATTGATCTTAGGCTGAGAATAGTCCATCAGAGCCTTAGGAATTTCTGCTTGATCTCTCATAACTACTAATGCTGGTTCCTCGACTTTCTCTTCTTCTACTTTCTCTTCTTCCTCAAAAAATTCCCTTCGAATCACTACAACTTCTTCCTCAGCTTGATCCAGAGTTCTCTTACGAGCCCGCGAACGCGTATGCACACACGCTCGCTAGAGTACCTGAAACACGACAAGGAAAATAGTAGGTAAGTAACAATATCCGAGTCAATGAACTTTAATAATCACTGATGACAAACATATAAACTAAAAGTTAACACCGAGTCCCCGGCAGCGACACCAAAAACTTGTCAGTCGCTAAGCACGCGCTAATAATTCATGCAAGTATACGCGATTGCAAGTAATAGAAAAATATTTATAGTTCAATCCCACAGAGACTGGTATAGGTTAACTTTGTGATTTATGCACTTATGCAACAATGATATGGCTGTTATTCAATGCTAAGACGAATAACAATTTGGGTTTTGATTATACTATGATTAACTGAGAATTATACTAGAGAACACAAACTAAGAGATTAAAGAGAATTGAATAATATATAACACAAACATGGGATTCTAACTTCATTAAGTACTTCATTCAATAGCCTTTTCGTTCTTAACCTTAGAATGTAATGGTGATGACACTAATCAGATAAAACGAAACTGATAAACGCCAACTTTCGTTATATGAATACCATACTACCAGACATCCACAAAAGAGATAGAAGCTGAATAGACACCAATTATATTGAGACCCCATATATCTATAAAATTTGACAACATAACGGTTTAATGCACAAGTTATCCATAGTGATTACATAGGGCAAGTAAGATGGTTAAAATTTCCTATGAATCATGCATAACAATAACTCATGAACCTATGCTAGCATGGCAAGTTCTAAACCCTCAAATTCACTTTTGCTTCATTAAGAATTAACACGCTATCTCATAAGTTCGCGACGTTCATAAGATGAATAAGCACAACCAAAACTAGGTTATCATACAATCACCACACACGAAGGCATCAAAACAAATCAACTAAAGAAATCCATAGATAAATCCGCTAGAACCCCATGATAACGATAAGCCCATAATCGGACTCATCATCAACTTGGGTTCCGATGAAAGCATGATATAATAAACGTAGTCTTTATAAATAAATAACAAACAAAGTACGTAATCCAGAGTATTAGGTTCAACAAAACAAGAAATGAGCATCCAAGACTACAACTTAGAACAAAAATTCACAAGAATAAACTAGATCTTCTTCGCCTTCATTGAATTATGCTATAGGTCTTCTTGTCATCTTCTCCTTAAGCTCTATTATAAAAATCGTCTTTTTATTGTCTTTAAATAGCACCCCAATTAATCCAAAAGCCCTAGAAAAATAGTCTTCTAATTGAAACAGGAAACTATATTCCCGACCTGGCGCTTCACCAGCGTAGGCGCGCTGACATTCTGTTTCTCTGGCGCGGGTGCGCGCTAGCACAACGCGGGCGCGCCGATCCTCTGGAAAAACTAGAATTGCCTTCTTTTCTTGCTGCAACGAGTTGGTATTCACGAGCCTTTACTCCTTGGACACCATCCTAATACTATATTAGCATCAAATCATTGCTAATTCACCTGAATCCCGGATTAATGCCTAAAATACAAAAACACTAGAAAACACATTAAAATACCAATAACTTGAGTACAAATACACCAATTCAAATTTTAATGGAGTGTTATAAAGTGTCATAAATGCCATTCAACAACAAACAAGAAACTCAAGTAGTAACTTGACAACCAATTTTTAAAACTTATTTTATTAAAAAGGCTTTTGGAAATTTTGTTAAGAAAATCTCTTCCGAAAACTTGTTTTAAAAATAATTTTTTTTAAAAAGATTGCACATCTGGTCATCTTTACTATATGAGTTGGTTGTTGTTCTCCTTAACCATAACAAGGTACTAATCACATAAAGGTCCACTCACTTCAATCTACCTTTCTCCTTTACTGGGACCATCTTGCTTGCATTAATCGACAAAAAACTTCAGTTACCGCTGCATATTATCTTATTCGTAACTTCACTTCAAAGCTTCCCTACACGTAATGCTCCTATCATCAAATTTTTTGCAGTCGTTAAGTTCAACTAGTCTATCCAATAGTCAACAAGTCTATTTCATTAAACACTGTCTGCTGATGTCACATCACGTCACTACTATACATATTACATTCATCATAACATAATCATCTAATTCTAAGAAAATTCCAGATCTATACTCTTCTCTAACTCTTTCAAAACTCATCTAGTCTATCCCACAGGCTATCATGGGTGGTCTATTCACTATTGGCTTCAATTAACCTGGTAGTAGCTATCATCTGGAACACATGAATCTTCTTTCTAAACTCCTTCTTACCTTCCTCTGTACCTCGGTACTCACAATATGTTGTAGCTCTCGAATCTATCCTTGTAGGTGTTGTTGCTTCCCGAGACAAGTCTCAAATTGATGGTATAGAATAGGGTGTAGGATAAACTG